>NC_137214.1:8276552-8571552 GCF_949987685.1 Ammodytes marinus
CACCGGGTCAAAAGGCATTATAGAAGTGCGATTAATCTGCGTTAATTTTTTTAATCGCGTTAATTTTTCTGTGATTAATTAATCGAAATTAACGCGTTAATTTGACAGCCCTAGTTACTACTAAACTTACTTACTTACTATCTCAGGTGGATAGGTATGCTTGAAACTGTCTTAATCCAGACTTAGTTATGAATTTAAAACAAAACTCTAACATCATTGCATAGAAATATACAGAGTAGGTGTGTGAGTAGGGTGAAATTTAACAGAGCCACTTTAATTAAAAATACTGAGCAGATTACACACACACACACACACACACACACACACACGTACACACACACACACACCTGTTCGACCAGTGCCACCTCTCAAACACAATAGCTCTTTCAAAAGAGGCACACGGGCTGAGTAATATTCATCATAGTGATGCCAATGTCTACCCCAGGGCTGATGTAATTACATATTAGACTGACAACCAAAAACACTGCGGTTGTCCACAACCTGTAATGCATTTAAGCTGTATATATTAACTATGCCATAGTGATACAATGAACGCTACACGTAACCATTGTCAGTGAAGATATTCTATACTCTTTGTCCTACAGAAAAGCATTAGACCACTATGGGCTGTCAGAGGGCTGCATCAGTCTGCAGTGCAAGGTAAAGTTAACTTTTCTACACTCACCTTGACTATTTCCTCTTATCCAACACACAAGAATACATATTTCCCTCTGCTCAACATTTCTCCTTTACTTACTCCTGACCTCTTTCCTTCCTTTCAACTCACTACATTCCTTGCTGTTTCTTGTTACAGTGGTGAAGCAGCCGGCCGCTGAGGACACAGTCACAGGCAGCTATGGCAGGTTCATCAGTGAAATAAAGCCCCAGCACTTGTCCTCCCTTGTGCTCCACCGCAGCAAAAGAATGGTGCTAGACAGCATCGGAGTCGGTCTGATCGGCAGCACGACAGACGTGTTCGAGCTGGCACTGCAGCACTGCCAGGTGAGCTATTAGGGAAAAAAGGAACCGAAAGAACTCTCTTTTTCTCTTTCCTCATATGAGGCAGTGTTGAGACGGATGAAAGCACTTGCATGACCTTATCTAGACAGCAGTCATGAGTCAGCTCAACAGCTGTGTGTGTACGGATGAGATGAACACAGGTCTTTACTATACTGAATTTCTTCATATCATTTGGGGAAAGTGAGATTTATTGTTTTAATGTCTGACTCTGGTGACCTTCATCTCTACATTTTCTCAGTTTGACAAATGACTTTTACCTGTAGAGTGATATGCCATAGCTTTTGAAGTAAAGTTCACTCTTTATTTGTGATGACACAATCCGTTACAGTAAAAGGTTGTACTAAAACAAATAGTCCTTGTGACAACTCCCTGTGTTTACCTGTCTATGTCTTCCCCCCCATTCAGCACATGTATGCCCCCGATGACATCAGCTCTGTGTATGGACGCAGAGGCACGAAGCTCTCTCCGACACTGGCAGCTTTTGTCAACGGAGTAGCGGTGAGTGGAACAGACGGCTCACTCACTACTGTCCCAAGTACACCACATTTAGACAACATTTCAGATGCAACAAACCCATTACCTCCTAGACCAAACAACATCTATTTAATAATCATATGTCAGCAGACTGGGCAGCCAACCACAGGAGGGGACGATGATAATACTGAATTGACCCCACATTGCAATTGTACAGAAGGGCAATCATGATGTCATCATGATGTCAAAATAATTTCTGCACACTGCAATTTGCCTACAGCGGTTGGGCAACTAAAGGGATTTTCCAAGTCACTAAGAAAAGAAATGGGTGTAGCGAATCAAATTGCAGCTAAAAGCTAATTATGGAAACACAAATATTAACAACTGTCAGCTATGTTACTTTATGGAATACAGCTACATCATGTTTTTTCTAGCAGCTTGGAAAATCATTCATTATTCAACAAATTGCTCTACTATTATTCACTTTTATGTGTACTTTTTTTGCTGCAGACTCACTCCATGGACTTTGATGATACATGGCACCCTGCCACTCATCCCTCAGGTGCAGTGCTTCCCGCTGTGCTGGCTCTCAGTGACATGCTGCCTGCTAACGGCAAACCCAGTGGCATGGACTTCCTGCTGGCGTTCAATGTTGGCATTGAGATCCAGGGTCGACTGATGAGGTTCTCTCATGAGGCCAACAACATCCCCAAGAGGTAAGCCCCAGATCCATATTTGACTCTGCTGATCTCTGCAGTGATACAGTACAAGGAGGCTGGTGCAGTGTAATTTGCAGTCTCTTAGTGGTGTCAATGAGCTGTGAAAAGCTTGTTATTATGTTCATCTCACGGACAGCAAAGGCTCTGTGGGTAGCGTTAGCACAATTAACCATCTGGAGGAGAGTAGCACACAGGACTGCATTTGGAAAGTGTTTACACCCATTCAAATGACCCACCACGTTATTTGCTTGTTTGTCAAATACTGAAATGAATAAAACCATATGTCCTCAAACAACCCTGAAAAAAAGCTTTCCTTGTATGTAGAGAGTTGTGTAACAGAGATCTTGAACAAAGAGACACTTTGACACTCAGAAGTGCCCTCCAGTCACAAATAGGTAAATAGTTCCAAAACACCTGACCAACGTCTGTCTCTTTCCATCTGTTTTTCTCATAACCAGGTTTCACCCTCCCAGTGTGGTGGGCACCATGGGAAGTGCAGCCGCCTGCGCTCGCCTCCTGTCTCTGGATGCCACCCAGTGCAGTCATGCCTTGGCTATAGCTGCCTCTCTGTCTGGAGCCCCGATGGCTAATGCTGCCACTCAGTCTAAACCCCTCCACATCGGTAACGCCTCACGTTTGGGGCTAGAAGCTGCTCTGCTGGCCTCCAGAGGCCTTGAAGCCAGTGCTCTGGTGCTGGATGCTGTGCCCGGGGTGGCAGGCTTCAGTGCCTTTTATGAAGATTATGTGCCGCGGCCGTTAGAATCCCCCAGCGATGAAGGCCATATGTTCCTGCTGGAGGAGCAGGACATGGGCTTCAAGCGCTTCCCGGCCCATCTGGGGATGCACTGGGTGGCAGACGCTGCGGCCTCGGTCCATAAGGATCTGGTGGGGTTCGGCCCCGGCACTTTCTCCCCAGCTCAAGTCCAAGACGTCCTGCTCCGAGTCCCCAAATCAAAGTACATCGACAGGCCTTTCCCAGAGTCTGAGCACGAGGCACGCCACTCCTTCCAGTTCAACGCATGCAGCGCCCTCCTGGATGGAGAGGTGACCGTGCAGTCTTTCACACCCGCTGCCATGAGGCGCCCTGAACTGCATTCTCTGCTGAGCCGCGTGCGCGTGGAGCATCCACACGACAACCCGGCTAACTTCAATCTAATGTACGGCGAGGTGCAGGTGACACTTGTCGGTGGGGATGTTCTGAAGGGCCGCTGTGACACCTTCTACGGCCACTGGCGCAACCCACTGACCAATGAGAGCCTGGAGAAGAAGTTCAGAAACAACGCGGGGGCGGTGCTGTCCTCAGACAGCGTGGAGGGGCTGATCCACGTGGTGGAAGACCTAGACAGACTCGGGGACCCCAGGGCCCTTCTCTCCCGGCTGCAATAAACACTCACAGGCATACACGAAAACAGCCAAATAGAAATGTGTTGTATATAAGTATTTTATCTAAATATAAAGCAGCCTTTCTTTTGGACTTGGCAGAGATGGTACATGAAAATCAGCCGTAGGCCACTATACTGTACACTACAATTGTTTTCAAATGCCATGTTTCAGTTCTGACAAATACTGGGATATCTGCTGAGCCATGTCAGAACATATTCATGTAATGCAGACTGTACTAACTTATTTAATTATATTGTTCTAATTTATTTTAAGGTATTGAGAAATAGTAAGTAAAATGTGATGTACTTAGATTGTAAAGGGAAAATGAAGGAATTGACTACTTTCAGAAATCAACATTATACATATGTGAAATATCTTGCACTTTGTACTTTAGACTGTGTGGTTTTTGGGGGGCAAAATAGTGGATTGTTAAAATGTAAAAGCAACATTATTTTCTCTTCTGCTTTATTCTTACATGTGTAGCATTTCTGATTGTGTATTTGAATAAAACTACCGAAAAAACAAAGTCTGACAAATGTACAGTTTTTCTTAATTGCTTGAGCGCTTTTGTCCATTCAGAATTGAATTTTTCTGAACACTTCACACACAGGATTACAGTGCAGCCAAAATGACAGAATTTAATTCTTTACAGAATGCTCTCACATTCACAAGACATTTAACACACGCAACAACATTGAATATTTCCTTGAGCAACACAACACGTTGTAAAATCAATATATTTTCTAATTCAATCCTTACACAATGGACAGCAAAATACTAAACACATCCAGCAAGACAACAAATCATACAGCACTCTGCACCAGCACTGAACACACTTTTCTGAAATGTCCTGTTGAAGTATTTTTTTAAAGAGACATTTTACCATACAGCTTTACAGTAATGCAACCATTTAATTGTTGTGTGTTTGAGGTTTTCAAATGAGCCAATCATTGTAGCACAAATATAAATACAATGGTAACACTTTACAATAAGGGTACATTAATGAACTGTTAATTAATGCTTATTTAATGCTATTAATGTAAGTAATGCTTAAGTACGGTTAGTTATTGCTTTGTTGATGCTGATTAAGCATGAAGTAAGCATTAGGTAACAGTTCATTAATGTACCCTTATTGTTAAGTGTTACCAATATGATAAATCTAAAAGTATGCAAACAAAACTTTTGGGGGGAATTCTAAAAAACAACTATAGGAGCCTTTTTGATCCAAAAAGCAGCACAGAAGTGGCATCCTTTATAGGTAGAGAAGGACTGATCGCTGATTGAACATTTGTGCAAAGGAGTTCCAAGAAGGTGCATGAGGCATTCATGATCATGCAAATCATTTATATTGGCCGTAAAAATAAGTTTTCCTTTTTTTAACACATTTAATGCAAACCACTGTGATGAGGGATCTGTGCTCACTGTTTAGAGAAAGAGCTTGGACAATGAGTGAAACCAATGAGTAAGTAACATGTTTGCAAAAGAAGGTGATGATAAAGATCAAGTTATTAAACGTGTCTAAGCAATTGAGAAAAACTGTAAATGATAGCAATGGTGTGAGAAATTGACAGTAAAGTGTATTCTGGTTGGCCTAGAATAATGCGCACGTCTCTTCCTGTGACTACCTGAACACACATTGAAAATGAAGGCAATTCAAAATGTACTAACCATTTCGTACTCTGTAGTTCCCTAAAAGACACATGAGGTAAAGTACAGCACATTAGTTTGTCATAAGGTTAATCATTATAAGTAAATTATTTAAACCCTGTAGATGTCTGCACTCCTTTTTTTTCAAGTCTGAAAGTTAAAAAGAAACTGCAAATGCATCCAAAAATGCATTTTCACAACATTTGAGGTGGAAACAAAAACAAAGATGAGCAGCAGAGTTCTAGATTTAGAGCAGTGCTCGTTAAAGAAACCTGTTCTCCTCATACCAGTCTTTGAATGTGTGGCAATAAGTTTACACAGTAAGACGTGGACACTGTTTATTTATTTATTGGAAACACAGAAACTAAACCGGTCCTTTGTGCCTTGTAGACACTACTAAGGATGCAGAACTTACGTACCTGCATTTCCTCAGAATGCAGCAACAAGGAAAGACTCATAAAACACTTCACATAGACAAAACATGAGTAATGTTAAAATGATCTGTCCTTAAGAAAAAACAGAGTAGCTATCTGTAACAGAAATCAGCATTGTGTTGCAGAGGTGGCTAGCTGAAAACCCTTTTCTTTTCAAGCGTAGTTATCACTACGTACGGAGCCCCTAAAGGGACATGGAGGAAAAAAAAAATTTTGGTAAAAAAAAAAAAAAAAAAAAAAAATCAAACTCGAGATCTCGAGTTCAAACTCGAGATCTCGAGTTTGAACTCGAGATCTCGAGTTTGAAGTCAAGATCTCGAGTTTAAAGTCAAGATCTCGAGTTCAAAGTCGAGATCTCGACTTTGCCTTCAAACCTCTCTCACCGTCACCAATGGTCCATGCATCAAAGGCATATCAATTAATTTATGGGAAACCACACAATAGTGTCATGGAGGAGTACTTGGAGCATTCTTTTCTCACACTAACACCAAACTACAACCTATTTGGCCTAAATCTAACGTTTATTATGCACATTGGAGAGAAAAGTGACAATGATTCACTTCATTTTGGCGCACCATGGACCGAGAGCGGAGGTCTAATTGTCAACACACACACACACACACACACACACACACACACACACACACACACACACACACACACACACACACACACACACACACACACACACACACACACACACACACACACACACACACACACACAATATGTAGACGGTATACATTTGACTATATCAAAACGTGAACGTTTCCAAGACACAATGCCGCCTACACTACACCTGAGGAGAACTCTGTTTGGCTGTATTGGCTGGTCTGATGAAGGCTATAATTTGCACCGGATTAGACTATGTCCGCGTTCTCCAGTGACTCCATATGATCGGATCTTGAAGCACTCACAATAGTGCAGGCAAAATATGAAATTCAACCGGATTATGCGAACTTTCTATTTTTCCTCACTTGGAGAGAGAAAAAGCGCTGTTCCTGTGCGCTCTGGCACTACACCAGCTGTGCCCGCCTTGAGCCTCAAACTGTGTCTTAATAGAAAAGATAACTGCAGGTCATATGACAAAACTAGCGATTGGACTAAGTTAGTAAAGCCTCATTCACACTTTCAGCCTTTCCCAGGAAGGGATCGTGTGTGAATAAAACACAGTCTGGACTACAATAATAATAATTAAATAAAAAAGCTAATTTTTTTCTCTTCCGTTCTGAGGGAAGCTTTCGTGCGTAAATGTGCCACACCGCTACATGCCTACATGTTTGTCTCTGTGTACAAATGAAACAATCGATCGCTGATTATAAAAACTAAATTAAACTAATAGTTTGAGGAGAGTCTGCACTGGTGATTTCTAATTATAGCAGAAATTCCTCTGCTGTGCGCTGGGGAGAAACAGCGCCTGATTTGTTTTGCCTCGCACACGGTCGAGAGAGATAAGAGGCTTCACCCGACGGCACATGTTATTCATCTATTGCACCCAAAAAATCACAAATTTTAACTAAACAGCAGCAAAACTGTGAGGATCGCGTGGCGCTGTCCAATGTGCAGATCTGGAGCAGAATAGTTACCAGCGTGTCTGTTTCTCCCCAGCGCACAGCAAAGGAAGTTCTGCTATAGGCTATTAAAAATACGCCAGTCCAGACTGTGTTTTATTCACACACGATCCCTTCCTGGGAAAGGCTTAATTAGGCTTTACTAACCTAGTCCGATCGCTAGTTTTGTCATATGACCTGCAGTTATCTTTTCTATTAAGACGCAGTTTGAGGCTCACGCCGGGCACAGGTGTAGTGCTGCCAGAGCGCACGGGAACAGCGCTTTTTCTCTCTCCAAGTGAAGAAAAATAGAAAGTTCGCATAATCCAATTGAATTTCATATTTTGCCTGCACTATTGTGAGTGCTTCAAGATCCGATCATATGGAGTCACTGGAGAACGCGGACATAGTCTAATCCGGTGCAAATTACTCTTTGCGACTCATAATAGCCTTCATCAGACCAGCCAATACAGCCAAACAGAGTTCTCCTCAAGTGTAGGCGGCATTGTGTCTTGGAAACGTTCACGTTTTGATATAGTCAAATGTATACCGTCTACATATTGTGTGTGTGTGTGTGTGTGTGTGTGTGTGTGTGTGTGTGTGTGTGTGTGTGTGTGTGTGTGTGTGTGTGTGTGTGTGTGTGTGTTGACAATTAGACCTCCGCTCTCGGTCCATGGTGCGCCAAAATGAAGTGAATCATTGTCACTTTTCTCTCCAATGTGCATAATAAACGTTAGATTTAGGCCAAATAGGTTGTAGTTTGGTGTTAGTGTGAGAAAAGAATGCTCCAAGTACTCCTCCATGACACTATTGTGTGGTTTCCCATAAATTAATTGATATGCCTTTGATGCATGGACCATTGGTGACGGTGAGAGAGGTTTGAAGGCAAAGTCGAGATCTCGACTTTGAACTCGAGATCTTGACTTTAAACTCGAGATCTTGACTTCAAACTCGAGATCTCGAGTTTGAACTCGAGATCTCGAGTTTGAAGTCAAGATCTCGAGTTTGATTTTTTTTTTTTTTTTTTTTTTTTACCAAAATTTTTTTTTTCCTCCATGTCCCTTTAGGGGCTCCGTACTACGCCAACTCGCACCGGTGCAGTGCAGCAAATCAGTCCACAAATCAGAAATATAAAAAGATCCTCAATTTAGTGTACAATTGAACAGAAATGTTCTTATTTTTATGAACGACATTACATTAAGATAATGTGGAACACTTTTTTTGGGGGGGAAATGTAGTTTGGTTTTGTGTAATGCAGGAATTGCCCGGCTGTGTCCACAGCTTTTAAACAGAAAAAAAGGTCAGCACAACTTTGTCAGTGTTCACAACAGAAACTGTAAATAGTTCAAATGAACTAAGTGGTTGAGATTGTGCTCTGGTTAGTGTTTTGCCCTGAAGCCAGGTAACAGATTACAGCTGACAAGCGCGCTTGCATTTATTTGTAATGAGAATTTGTCCTTAATGTCCAGCCTGGTTAAATACAGGTTAAGTAATACATAGAAAATAAAGGACCACAGTTGTCCTTAAGGCTTTTAGACTAGAATAGGCCTACTACGTGGAAATTAACACTTATTCATAATAGAAACACAGCACAGGATGAATTATAAAAGTCGAAATTATATCATATGAGTGTTGTGTTTTAAAATAATGCAAGATCCCCAGTCAAAGTTGGTTTCACTGCAAAAGCATGTGAATTAAAAGAACACCGCTATGCTTGACAAGTCCCTGTCCTCAGACAGCCTTTCAAAATTACAAGTGAATAATATCAGCAATGAGAAAGGCAAGGCAATGCAAGTTTATTTATATAGCACAATTCAGACACAAGGCCATTCAAAGAGCTTTACAGGGGCATGAAATACATCAAGATTAAATTTGAGAGCTGAGAGTTGCAGCAGACCTCACGTTTTCTGGGAGTTTGTTCCAGATATGCGGTTCATAAAAACTAGAAGCTGCTTCAGTTTCAGTTTCTATGAAAGTACAGTAATTACTTTTGCACTCGTGGAGTAAGGGGTGGGCGACAAAGACACTATTGTACTCTAGGATGAGGAACTATTATACCTGAATGCCAATCAAAACATTACCCGTGAATGGAGCAACAAGAAAATACTTCACATAAGTTAAACATGAGTAATGTTAAGATGATCTGGCCAACCCTTCACTGATCTGTTGATTTACCTGGAAAGTATTCCTGTGCACACTTTCGGTATTGCTTTGGTTTATTAATAGAAAACATCTCCATGTTAATGACAGTAACAAGACAAAAGACCCAGTGCTGCAAAGCCCGGCTGGGAAATAACAGACAGACAATGTGGGACTGGTGTGTTTAGTTTGGGGGCCTGCTATGGCTGCAGGAACCCGGCTTTTTGCCATAGTTGTACCTGCGTCAAGACGGCAGAATGGTGAAAGGAGTGGAGTGGGTTTGTGTCGTCATGTGCAGTTGAAGTTGCGATGCGTCTGATGCCATTGAGAATAACCAAGAGAGTTTTAGTATCAGGACACACTCAACAATATGGACGGGAATTCTTCCACAAACAGGATGGGTTAAAGGTGTAGACGTGCCATATTGTCTTCACCCAGAGCAAACAACACAATATAATATTGCAACCTCACACACTTAAACACATCCACACCATAGACCTGATAGGTCCACACCTACAGCGAACGACAAAGAAGGAATTACTATAGGAGCCTATGACAATGGTTGAAAGTGTTGCTATTGATGTGTGCCAGTAAGCCCCAGTGTTCAGCTTTACAGTAAGGAAAAAGGAGAAATAATGGTGTATTTCCCCTTCACCATACTCATAACCCAGTTTACTCTTAAACAACAGTAAAAGAAAAAGAGCATAGGGGATTGTAAACGGGAACATGAACTACTGAGAAAATATCTTGCGGCTAAATGTAGTTTTTGACCACACATTCGGGCGACATTCATAGGAGACCCTTGGTAAGTGTGAGTGTGTGGAGCTCAGTGTGTCTTTGTACTCCATGCTGTAGTTAATGTTCAGCCCTGAAGCCAGGTCACAGATGACAGCTGACATGGTACTCTCAAAGGACCACAGTTGTCCTGAAGTCATTTAGACTTGTTTGGTTACGCTAGCCACCTTTTTTTATTCCTTGAAGAGGGACCAACATATACAAGAAGTTTAACACAAGGGATAACAGTTTGGGTTACAACTACTGGATGTCATATCATGTTCCAATTTAGCACAGCAGAGAGCAAAATAACATGAGTCCTAATACAGCTGATAGTTCAAAAGCTAACCAAGTTAAAACAAAATAAAAGATCACTAATGCATACTATGTGGGAATGAATGCTTCTTCGTAAAAGAAACACGACACAGGATGCATTCAGTTATCACCAATGTATAAATTATATTATAATAGTGTTATGGGTAACACTTTACAATAAGGTACACAAAATTGTAGTAGCTACTACATACCTACTACATAGGTTTTTTTTTTTGTGCTACCTATGTGTTAGGTAGCACAAAAAAAAAACCCTATGTGTTACCTACTACATAATTTTTTTTTTTTGCGCTACCTATGTGTTAGGTAGCACAAAAAAAAACCCTATGTGTTAGGTAGCACATAGGGTTTTTTTTTTGTGCTACCTATGTGTTAGGTAGCACAAAAAAAAAACCCCTATGTGTTACCTACTACATAGTTTTTTTTTTTGCGCTACCTATGTGTTAGGTAGCACAAAAAAAAAACCCCTATGTGTTAGGTAGCACATAGGGTTTTTTTTTTGTGCTAACTAACACATAGGTAGCACAAAAAAAAAACCCTATGTGCTACCTAACACATAGGGGGGTTTTTTTTTTGTGCTACCTAACACATAGGTAGCGCAAAAAAAAAAAACTATGTAGTAGGTAACACATAGGGTTTTTTTTTTTTGTGCTACCTAACACATAGGTAGCGCAAAAAAAAAAAACTATGTAGTAGGTAACACATAGGGTTTTTTTTTTGTGCTACCTAACACATAGGTAGCGCAAAAAAAAAAACTATGTAGTAGGTAACACATAGGGGTTTTTTTTTTTGTGCTACCTAACACATAGGTAGCACAAAAAAAAAACCCTATGTGCTACCTAACACATAGGGGGTTTTTTTTGTGCTACCTAACACATAGGTAGCACAAAAAAAAAAACCTATGTAGTAGGTATGTAGTAGCTACTACAATTTTGTGTACCTTATTGTAAAGTGTTACCGTGTTATGTTTTATGATCCCCTGAACTAAGTTGGCACCTTACTCTTGTGGAAATAAGGGATAGGCGACAAAAAAGGAACTGTTACCTGCGCGGAAATAAAAACAATCGCAAGAATTGTTGCTAAGTCTAAGTTGGCACCTGTCTTCATACAGTCCTTCGCAATTACAAGCGATTAATGTCAGCAATGAGTGATGACGTTTTTTTCTCATGTACAGATAAAGGATGGGCGACAAAGACACTATGTACTTAAGGATGAGGAACTTCTGTACCTGCATGGAAATTAAAACATTTCCCGTGAATAGAGCAACAAGCAAAGACTAAAAATACTTCACATAGATAAAACATGAGTCATCTTAAAATGAGCTGTCCCTATTATAAAACATTGCAGTAAAGTCACTGATACAATTTCTTGGAAATAATTAAGGTGAGAGACAGGGCAAAAACACTTTTATTTCAAGCACTGATCCATTCAAAGTTGTCTGTCTATTTTGCTTCCATGACATGTCTTCTTATCACACCAGTATAAACAAAAAGGTCCAAAATATACAACCCTTGTCTGTTTGGGTCTGTATCTCCTATGCAACCATCTTCAGCGGCCATTATCTCAACATTAGTTATTTCAATACACTGAACCATGAATCTAAAATTCTAAAGCAACTGGAAATATATTCCTGTTCACACTTTTTATTTTGTTAATAGGAAACATCCCAATTGTAATTACAGTAACAAAGACAAATGACCCAGTGCAGCATAGTCCTTCTGGTGTATCATAACTAGGAGAGTTTTGGTATTGGGACACACTCATGAACGTAGACAGTAATTCAGTCACAAAAAGGATTAATTAAAGGTTTAAACTTGTTATACTGTCTCCACCCAAAGCAACCAACACAACACAATCTAATAGTGCATCTTCACACACCTAAACACATCCACACCTAAGGCTTTTGACAAAGATGGAATTATCATAAAACAATGGCTGAAATGGTTGCTAATCACGTGTGCCAGTAAGCCCCAGTTTTAAGCTGTACATTAAGTACTGGTGGTTTCCCCCTTCTCCATATTAATTACCCAGCTTACTCTTAAACGACAGAAAAATAAAAGAGTAATTATTGACCACATATTTGTGCGCCATTGAGGCGATCCTTAGGAGTGTGGAGCTCAATGTGTCTTTGTACTCTGTATTGGCAGTGGACACGATTTGTTTCAGCAGCACACACAGGTCAAACATGCTCATGTAGTGACTCATAAATAACTTGCTAAAGCTAATCTTTTCCTGAGAACTCTTCATTTTACTTAATCCAACCCTTATACAGACAAACTCCTTATAGAACAAAAATATCTTTATTTATCTGATGAATGGGTTTTGCATGTGAAGTAAATGAGTAAAAAACAAAACTACCTATGTCATATAAATAAGAAAAAAATCTTCCAATCGAACTGGCTTTAAAGTGTCCGCTGTTAACCTGATGTGCAATTGGAATGAGTAGTTCATTTATTGAAATAGTTTTGTACTTAATAAAAAACAACTGCCATGAAACTGTAATATTGTAACACTATCTGGGTTAAGCAGACACACTGACAGCAATATGACAATATATTTGCAAAGGCTAATCAAATCTAAAGATGGTATTTCAGCAATGAACCTGTATAATGTTCAGTTTCTCTTCACAAAGTAAATACAAAAATCTAATCTAGCACCCATTTGATTTCAGCTGGTGAACTTTCCAAACTTTCCCCCAACTAATGTTATCCACCGCAGCCTTGTAAATACAGTGCATGTGTTGTTTGCATTACAGTCATTTTGGTCTTAAAACGTCATAGCTGAATCTCTTAGTTGTGTAAGTAACGTGTGTGTGTGGGGGGGTAGGGGGGGTACTCAACCAAGGTCAAAGAAGTCTCAAGACAGATCCCTCTGACAAAGACATTGGTCTACTCAAGAGGAAATGCGGTTTAGGAAATGATGTGTGAAAGACCTTGAGATGTTCAGCAACAGTAGCCAGAGGGGTTGCGCTGATGAGGCACAAGTCTACAGAGCCTGAGGTTGGATGTTTGGCTTTGGAGCTCAAACTCCTGGCCCAGCTGGTGAAGGTTGAACGTCTTCAGCTTGAAGCCCAGGGCCTTACGGTTCCCCATGAAAGAAGCCCATATGGGATTAAGCGTGGGTGTTGAGTAGAGTCGGAAAGATCAAGGTTCCTCATAAGCAAAGCCTGCTGCCATCTAGTGGATGGTCTTGCATACGTGGAAAGTGATAACTTCCATCCCCAGGACTGATGGTGTCTGGCACACTTTTCACTGTTAGAACCAAATTATCCAGATGGCTCACATTAACTGGACAGGCAATTTTGAAACAGACAACTCCATGTGTTTGAAAGATAGGACAAATCAGTTCTAGCAGCGTTCCTACAGCAAATTCGATTCAAGATATTTTTCAGACTTTAAATGCCAAACTGTGCTGTAGTTAGTGTTTTGCACTGAAGTCAGATCACAGGTTACAGCTGACTAATGCACTAAAACGACCACAGCTTACTGCACAGGTGTCCTAAAGTCATCTAGACTATTTTGGTTATGCTGGTCACTTTTTATCTTCCTCGGGAGAGGGACATACATATAAAAAGCTTTCTCACACGTTTCCATAAGGGTCCAGAGTTTGTGTTTTGATTGCTGAATGTGATATGTGTTCGAAATCAGCAGAACACAGCCAAACATTATGTTATTTTTGTTGTTTTGTTCTTAATACAGCTGATAGTTCAAAAGCTAACCAGATATTCATCTAGACATTTAGAGCTTGCATCATCGTTATAGAAAAGACACACGATGAATTTAGATTATCACCAATGTAGGAATTATATAAAAGTGTTTTGTTTTATAATATAGTTGCCCTGAAAACACAGTCTAAGTTGGCACCTGTTTTCATACAGTCCTTCACAATTGCAATTGATGTAATGTCAGCAATGAGTGATGAATTTGTTTTCTTGTGAAAATAAAGGATGACACTATTGTTCTAAAGGATAAGGAACTTCTGTATCTGCATGGAAATCAAAACATTTCCCGTGAACAGAGCAACAAGGAAAGACTATACATAGCATAGATAAAACATGAGGAGTAATGTTAAGATAAGCAAAGCCTGCCATTAACGTGTTGCTTTACCTGAAAAGTATTCCTGTGCACACTTCCTGCATTGCTGTTTTATATAATAAGAGGTGAATCATAATTAGGAGAGTTTCGGTATCGGGACACACTGAACAACATGGACAGTAATTCAGTCACAAAAAGATGAAGGTGTAAACTTGTTATATTGTCTCCACCCAAAGCAACCAACAGAACACAATAACATAGTGCAACCTCACACACCTAAAGCTATCCACACCTAAAGCTTTGAAAAAGATGAAATTATCATAAAACAATGGCTGAATGGTTGCTATTCATGTGTGCCAGTAAGCCCCAGTGTTAATCTCTACAGTACGTAATGGTGCCTTTCCTCCTTCTCCTTATTAATTACCCAGCTTACTCTTAAACAACAGTGAAATAAAAGAGCATGGGAAATTGTGATCAGAAACAGAAACATTTAGCACTGACGGAATACCATGCAGATAAATGTAATTACCGACCACATATTTGGGCTTCATTGATAGGCGAGGCTCGGAAGTGTGTGTTTGTGTGTGTGTGTTTTTGCACAGGACATGATTTAAAAAAAATAAAAATGTTATTCGAGTTTGGAGCTGCAAATGGGCAGATGACATTCAGCTGTTAACTTGTGCAAGTAATGTGTAAGCATCAAATAATGTCGAAACACTTTTTATTACTAGAACGTGACATAACAAAGGTATATTTTCTGTAAAAGCAGGAATTGCTCCACAGCTTGTAAACAGGAAGAATAGATATTTATGATGAATGGAATATGGATGTGAAGAAAAATAAGTAAATATGTAGCTTCTTGTATATCTTAACACCTTTCCAAATTACCATCCTCTAGTCTGTGTGATGTACAGCATGTAGTAGAAAACAATACATGTTAATGTGAACTAAGTTTGTAATATGAATTGAAAGATGATGTTTATATTTACCTAATGAGGAGTACGGGTATTTCCTGTATTGAAATAGGCTTATTATTTGATATTTTTTAGAAAGAACTGATATAAAAAAGGCGCAATGTCAGTAATATGAAAATATAATAGCAAAGGCTTATAAAATCAAAAGACAGTTATTTACATAAGTCAAAAAGCAGAAATATCAGAAGCCTTAGTGCTTTGAATCACCTTTATTTTCAGCTGAAAAAGCAAGAAACCTTTCGAAAAGCAATGAAGCTTTCTCTTCACAAAGTAAAGGAAAAACTAGATCATATAGCTCAACGATTTAACTTTCCAATTTTAACTCTGAATCCAAGAGTGCTGAAACAGCCTTTTACTACGCATGATTAAAACAGCAAGCGCTGGCCAGCAGAACTACACAAGAACAGTGTCTTTGCCCAGCCAACTGATGTTATCCACCGCAGCCTGAAAATACAGCATGCTATTTGATTAGGGTCATTTTGGACTCTTAACAGCATAGCTGAAACTCTATGTTGCGTAAGAGTGGGTCACAAACGAGGTGAAAGGAGTCTCAAGAAGACCCCTCTGGTTCTGACTGGTTATAGTTTGACACTTCGATGAGATTGTGGTCTGGATCTCTGAAGTAAAGAGAGGTGATGGTCCCCACAGCTCCACTCCTCTTCACTGGGCCTTCCTCTATCTCCACTCCACAGGCCTGAGAGGAGGAGAGAACACCACACAAACCAGAAAGACACTGAGCATTTTAGAGGCACCTTACTCCCAAAATGGTAATAAAATGCCATTGGTAACGCAGGACAAAATGAGGTTTTAGGAAATGATGTGTGAAAGACCTTGAGATGTTCAGCTACAGTAGCCAGAGGGGTTGCGCTGATGAGGCACAAGTCTACAGAGCCTGAGGTTGGATGTTTGGCTTTGGGCTCAAACTCCTGGCCTAGCTGGTGAAGGTTAAACTTCTGCTGCCCGAAGCCCAGAGCCTTACGGTTCCCCTTGAAAGAAGCATAGATGGGATTAAGCGTGGGTGTTGATTAGAGTTGGAAAGATCAAGGTTCCTCATATGTGACTGAATGCGAAGAGGCGTTTTCAGCTGACACACAAGCAAAGCCTGCCATCTAGTGGATGGTCTCGCAAACCAAAAGCACAAGAATTTCACTTCTCCTGATCCATGTTTTAATAAGGGTTGTTTGGAAATACAACTTACTTTAAACTACCAAAAAAAACAATACATTTAACGGACGAAGCACATTGCATACCTTGAAAGTGATAACCTCCATGCCCAGGACTGAGGTATAGAAATTGATGGTGTCTGGCACACTTTTCACTGTTAGGACCAAATGATCCAGATGGCTCACATTAACTGGACAGGCACTTTTGAAACGGAAAACTCCCAGTGTTTGAAAGGAGGCCGTCTGCAAATGATAGGACAAATCAATACTAGCAGCGTTCCTACGGCAAGAGGTAAATTAGATGCAAGACATTTTTAAGACTTTTGAAATGCCAAACTGTAGAGAAAAACAACATTAATAACACTAGGTTAAGCAAAATGATGAATAAAACACAGTATTTGGTCCAGTGAAAAAATAAGAATTATATTTATTTTTTTATTTGGTGGGGCTTTGCCATTATTTGATGTCAGGCTATTTAAAAAATGCACAACTATTTAAGCCACACTTAATGTGTCACAGTAGACCTACATGTTGCTGCATACCATGCTGATCAGTTTGGCACAGACGAATTTAATAATTAGGCCTATGTATAAATACAAATAAATGAATGCTCCCAATTTTTATATATATACAGTATATTAGGACTACATTAGAAAAAATGTATGCTGCACGGCTGCACCAACAGCGCCGCCGTGTGGTGATTTCTCGAAAAGCAAAACGTTGCTCTATAATGACGGATAATGATCCCTAGTCGTTAAATCTATATTGAGTAGCGTTATGAGATAGCTATGGCCGCAATTTTTAAATCGATCGTTTATTTTTCGTAGTTCCACATTCTCTACAGTTAAGTCTGAAATGTCACTAAGTTTCAGCAATGTCGGCCCTACAGGAAAACAGTATGAGTCGAGCGTGGGAATAGATAGGCCTGTAACGTTAGCGTTTTGGTAAAAGAGCAGTTAAGGTTCATTACATAACCTATTTTACCTTGACACAGTCCCTCTGAAGGTGCCACACACGACCCACAGCTGCCCGGAGCGCCATCCTCGCCGTGGAATAACACCGGCACTTCCTGGTTTTAACAGAGTATGTGGACTGCTGTGAACTAGCTCCCTAGTGACCAAAGTGAGTGACCAATGTTGTACTCTAATCGAAACAATACTTTTTAAGGTTCATTCAATCGAAACAATACTTTTTAAAGTTAAACACTAGTCTAAGTTAATGAACATCTCTTGTTTAGGAACATGTCAATTAATGTTATTCTAGCAAATATCTTATTCGTGCAGGAATTTATTTTTTATTTATTTAATACCTGTCGGTAGGGAATGGATCCTACCAGTAGGGGTGGTAGCAGCGATATGACCAAATGCTTCATTAATGATTACACAGCAATATTAATGATTACACATTTTGTATAATGTGATAAAGAGCGCAATGGTTGTAATCTGTAATGCTAAAACTAATGGGAAGCAAACCCAACTATCATTTACCTGCACATCACTATAAACATTCATCATCCGAAATTGTAGGAATCAGCTTTAGAGGAAATTTAAAAAATAAAATAAAAATCACATCAAAGAATACATGGAAATAAAAGTATATTTATACAGTTTAATATATAAGATATAATAACTAATAATGTGTGCACCTGGATGTATATTAAAATTACCAAAGAGCATAGTGACTGTACATAATGCATACCTGCAATGCATTTTGAAGCATAACAACTTGTTTAATTCAGCGGTTAGTTTCATTTGACACCCAGTTAACATACTGCACTGGGTGGGTCACAGAACAAGGCCAAAACCAAAGGCGTGGCCTAAGAGGGAACATACATTTAATTTACATGTTTATGGTATTCAATAATGACAATGCCTTGCATTCAAACGTTTATGTCCCACAAAGTGAAGTAATAATTGTGGCAAAGACATCAAACAGTGAGACAAGAAACATGACAGGATGGCATTGAGAGCGATGCCCTATTCTTCCTTTAGCCAGTGTTCCTGATCATCAACAGTGCTATTAAAACCTACAGAATTTCTAAATAAAATAAAAAGGAACTTTAATACATTTTTAAAAGGTAATAAGTCTTCATTTAAGATTTTTAGTAATTAACAACAGTTTTTTTTAACAAGAGCATACATTTATATCATGGTTTGTATTTCCCTACTTTAACTTTAGCATGTATTGCACACTGATATGGAGCATCTGATCATGAGGGAGGAGGAGGGTACATTGGGCGAGCATCTTTACTTCTAAAGGAGCCTTTTTAAGACAGAAGGACAATGATGTCATTTTTTTCCCCCCTTAGACTTGGTAAATGTCTGTCACTTAAACCTTTGGATAAATAACTTAAGTTGCCACTTGCACACTTAGTTGTACATTTCTTGTAACTTCATCTGTTATTTAAAACTTAATTCATCTGTCAATAATTATAGAAGATCCCATGTGTTAATGGAAAATAAAACCGTTCAGCAGAAATCACTTTGACACAAAAAAATTAAAAGTAAATTTACATGTGGGAAAAAAAGGCAAAAGCAACCATATTATTTTTTTTGACACCATGCCTGTTAGTATAGTTTTTTTCAGGTGGGAAAATTCACATGCCAAGAACTTGATATCAACCCAATGTCTACTACCAATATTGAGACATCCCTAAATTTCTGGTATGGATACTACTCAATCATTTTGAATGATCAAGAAAATAAAGATGTTATCATTCCAAACTAAACTTGCACTTTGCAAAAGTAACCTAGTATAGTTGATCTATAGCATATACTAGTACATTTTATAGATCAGAAACAATTGAGCACAATCTGAGGATGCTCATTGTATATGCCACACCAAAATAGTAATTTCTTTCAGGTAAACAAAAAAAGGACTTTTTACAAGTCACGATGTAAATGGAAAGCCAAATAACATCACAATCTTTAAATGATTCTGCTCTGTAGTCTGTACGCTGATACAACCAATTTGTTTAATACCAAATTTAGAGATGCTCTGATAAAGAGTTGCCGCCAACACTACCCTAAACTTCATATGAGATAATTTACAATCCAAAACCAATTCACTGATACAAAGTATGATTCAAAATTATTTTTACAAGCTTATTTACAGCCAATACCGTGAACTGGTGTAACTAAAAACTGTACCAATACCCAACGTCTGATATAGAAGGCGCCTTTTAGGAGCTAATACAAAAGACCAGATGTGCCAGAACTACCTGCAGGTATGCAGCATTTATAAACCAGGGGAATCTTTATGGAGATACAGGCCTGCTTGTGAGCATGGGATGATACAAATTAAACTGCTTGGTCACTTCAGGTTGATTCAAACAGCATGCATTGCTTGTGCCTAACTTTGGACTGCCATTATAAATGTCTTACTAGAGTCTGAATATGTCCCGATGTCACTGTATGGAGCTCCCCAAATCAAACCTGTGACTGCATTATGATCAAACTCACAAATGGTATGAAAAGTGAACAGTGGAGACACATTTCCTCAACGCCTCTAATGGGCTTGGGATATTCGATTACTTAGGGTGAGAAAAAAGGCTTTTAGTCTTTTCTTTTATGAGCTACACCACACTCTCTCGGTTGGCCGATACCAGGACAGCCCTGCGGCAGATGGGGCAAGTGGAGTTTTCGGACAGCCAGCGATCGATGCAGTGCACATGGTACTCATGTGAACAAGGCAGCTTACGTAGCTTGTTACCTTCTGCATACTCTGTTATGCATACACTGCAAGTCTTCAAGGCGTCACTCTCACCAAAGTTGCGCATGGAGAGGTTGTCAATTTGCTCTTTGGTCAGCCCTTGGGGCTGGTCCTCGTCATCATCATTTAGGAGGAAAAAGTGGGCGAGCCGCAGGAAGGGCAGTGAGCTGGGTTCCTCTAGGCTAATAGTTGGTCTAGGCCGAGCCCTGCCACCGGCGGCAGGTGGACCAGTGGCAAGGCCTTCATCCACTTCAGTCTCAGCTGTCCTTGTTCTGACTCCAGCAGATACAGGCGGTTCATCAACGTCAGCAGCAGGAGCAGCAGCAGGAGGTTGAGGAGCATCTGGGTTGTTGAGGGCATCAGCCAAATCAGCAGGTGCAGTGGCTCCACGGTTTGAATCGGAAGAATCAGAGTCTGAGTCCATGAGGTAGCCGAGTTCACCAAAACCGGTCATAATCTGCCGAATCATAGATTGGAGAGCCATTGAAGTTGCCTCTCCCAAACCCGCATCAGAGATTCTTCGGATAGGGATGCGAATTGTACTGACATAGGTCCTCACACCAGCACGCTCGGAGCGTGAGAAAGTCCTACGAAATCCACCACGCTCACTCTCATAAAGAAATGTGTTGTTTGAGTTCTGGGACCGCGAGCGCGTACGACTAGCAATGCTGTCTCTTTGGCGATATTCGCCTGGACGCACACGACGCACTTGGAGATCGAGCATAATAGTGGGGGGACGGCGCCCTGCTGCGCCCCCTTCCCCTCCAGCAGCTTCGCCTTCCTGCGCTGCAACATTTTGGGCCTCAGGGACCAGTTCTACGCCAGCCCTAGGTGGCTGAACTTCACCGTCAGCAGTGCTTTGCCTGGAAAGAACGTGTTGTCGAGTCCGAGAACTGCCCTCTACTTGAGGAACAGCGGGGGCGCTTGTAACGGGGTTGGGGCCTTGAGAACTGTGAGCGTGACGTGGATTATTGAGACCATCCAGCTGCTCCAAGTTGAGAGGGGAACGACTCCTGGCTAAGCGGGCCCTAGTCCTGCGTGGTTCTGGACTGCGGCTGCGGGCTCTCCTTTGACCTCTGCGTAAAGAAGGAGAGAGTGGGGGTTGTACTGGTAGAGCAACAGGCGAGATGGGAGGTTCTTCTAAAACTTCTTGTGAAACAACCTCTTCTAGTTCAGGCTCTGGTTCCATTATGACAGCCAACTCCTCTACGACCGGTTCTTCCACCACTTCTGTCTCCATGGGGACCGGTGGTTCAGCATTTGCCACCACTTCTTGACCTTCTGATGACGGATCTGAAGACTCGTCTGGAGATTGCTCAAGTGAATCCCCTGGAGATACCTCAAAGGCTTGCTCCAAAGACTGCTCCTCTGGAGATAACTCAAAGGTTTGGTTCAAAGACTGTACCGGAGACTGTGCCAAGGATTGTGCCAAGGATTGCTCCATGGATTGCTCCATGGATTGCTCCATGGATTGCTCTAAAGACTGCTCAAAGGACTGCTCCGGAATCTGTTCCAGTGACTCCTCCGGTGACCGCTCCAGTGACTCCTCCGGTGAACGCCCAAGTGACTGCTCCGGGGACTGCTCTGGTGTGCCCTCTGCTGCTTCAGACTGCTCTGGTGTGCCCTCTCCTGCTTCAGCCTGCTCTGGTGTCCCCTCTCCTGCTTCAGCCTGCTCCTGGGATCGCTCTCCTGCTTCAGCGGCTGCCTGCTGTTCAGCCAGGTTGCGATTAACACTGATTTCCAGACTGAAGCGAAAATCCCCACTGTTTGGGTTGGTCTGGCTCACGGCCCGCCAGGACTGGTTTCCACGATGACCAGTTCTGGTCGTGTTGCCTGTGCGCCTCACAGTGTTCAGCCAGTCCAAGAGGCTATCCCCATTAGCAGGATCCTCAGAGCTTTCTGGTGGTTCTGAAATCAGGAGTTAACAAGTGACATATCAGAACTGAAAATGACAGCAAATCGCAGTAAAAAAAAAATAAAAAATTCAAAGAAATGGCAAACTTACCACTTGGATCCTCTCCACCTTCAGTACTGGGGGTGTTGGTCTGTTGTTCCGGACCATCTTTGATTTGCTGAAGTCTATTAAGCAGCTCATCTTCTGTTACTTCTCCTGAAAGATACATTACAAAACAATACAGTTTATTATCTAAAAATAAATTATTTTATGGCAACAAAACCTTTTCCTTTTATTTAGTGTTCGGTTTACTTCCACTTCTCTAATCCGACCACAAAAGTAACCTAGCAGAAACACATTACAGGTGGCTTGAAGGAGTTCCAAGCTTAACGTCCTGAAATTATAAACATTCCAAGACAAAATTGTGTCTGTTGAAAAAAATATATTTTAAAGAAAATAAATGGTTTTAACTTTGGGACTGTATCGACCAATAGGGCTGGTCGTTTATCTTTGAACACAGCAACAGGACAATACTGAAAACCTTCCAGACTTACCAGGGCATGCCACCGTCCACTCAATGCCCTGTCCTTCAGGGGTGCTCCGCTAAAGGATGCTCCAATTTACATTCCCCCTGCCACTGTCCAGGCACAGAAACGGATTGGGCATCTTCAGTAGTTCAAAGTGCATTTAGAGCATAGTGAGCAATCCAAAATTATAGGTATGTGGTGAATTACCATGGAGCAATTTAACTTTTTTTTTTACCAGACATGCCTGTTATGAATCTAACCTTTACTCATGTGACACTGTAGCTTACTTGTAAGCCCCCCTGGATGAATGCTGATGTGTTCCACCTGACATTTTGTCTACACTATAGTTTTGAGTAAGCCATAGGGTTTTTAACAACTAATAATGTATTGATTTAAGTTTGTTTTAAATCTTTTTTAGCAATTGAGGGTTTAAGCATTAGATGTAAAGTAAGAAAGACTACCAAACATGTGGAACCAAAGGCCAAATGACTAATAACCTTTGTATTTGCTTAAAAGTAAACAAATGTCAACATTTCCACAGTCACCGATTACTGTCAGATGAAATAAGACTAGCGCAGCTAGATAAAAGGCTTCATGTTTGTTGGTCTATCTCATCCATGTTAATTGTATGCACCATTATACCGAGGCAAATTCCTTGTATGTGAAAAGATCAGAGACTTGATTCAGATTATATTACCTGGGGTGCCCAACAGATTGTTGTCTCTCATGAGACGATAGTCCTCATCACTGAGATTGTTGACAAACTGGTAGAAGGACTCTTCCCTGCTCAGGCGGTCCTGTTGTCTCCTGCGTTGTGACTCTGGCTGGTCACTACCACTCTGGTCTAAACTGTCGGACCCCTCCATTGATTCAGAGGGGAGGGAAGTCAAGGGAATGTCTCAAATCTTCACCAAGATCCAGCTGCTACAGCCAAAAACAAACAATACAAATATATAATAAATTGTACATCAGGTACAGAAGGATACGTCCTAATCCTCATCTTATTCTAAGAATTAAAGTAATAAACTACACTAATAAAATATAGCCTACTCAGATTAAGTAACGAGGTTCACTACTAAAAAGGCACATTCAAATTTTTTAATTGACAACTTTTAGTATTTCCACTCAGTAAACTATGAATCATCAGGGTTCCTGCAGCTGGTCCATGTGGTAAGGCTATTAAAGTGAAAGGTTTTTGTGAATAATTTCATATTATACATGATGTTACCAATTATTTTGAGTTTTTATATTGCAATTTCAGATTTTTTTTATATAACGCCTATACAACATGTTTAGACTGAATAAAGACATTTTATAACCAATTAAGGTTATATTCTTAGATTCGTGAATTTTAATGCATTTTAAGACGTTTGAAGGATCTGCAGGAAGGAACCCTGGGCACATGAAAATTTCCAATTTCTTGCCGATGAGTGTAACGGCCGACTCAGTGCAGTGCTATCAAGTAGGGAAATTTTCACCTGGGGAAACCACTGGTCGGTCAAACTACAACAACACAACACTACTCACTCAAAATTAGAGCAGATCATCGACCCAGCAGGTAATGTTAACAAGGTTCACGTCCAAGGATTACAAAGCAAACTGACATGCGAAGTACTATACACAACACCGGATGCACGAGCTACTGCGTTTAACGTAACTTATTTTCCCTGAACACGTTATAAAATATCCATTAACAGCTATAAGTAATAACATTCTCAATGTGTTTTTTGTGTTAAATTGTTATTCCCGTGGTAAAGCAATATGTTGTTCAAAGTCGAGATAAAAACAAAATGGCATCATCTAGCAAAGCTTACGTTAGCCAGCTAGCTAATAGCACCGCAAATACCGACAACATCAACCGCTGCTAGGAGTAGGACACACTGTGTCGGTGATAACTAACATGTAAAGGTAATACTTATGGGGTGCGTAAATTACCATTTGTATCGTTGGCTCAAAAAGCTTGTGAGAGGACCTTCTAACCCGGTGATGTCAAGCTTCTCCTACGCTAAAGTTAGTTAGCTTCTATGTCAACTAGCCGAGTGACCAACCTCATACGCTACAAACAGGAATTTTACCATTAGCTGATGCTAACTTAGCCAGTTACTTCGCGAGAAGTGTCCTCAGCCACATTAGCTTCACAAAAACACAAATTTACTGCCAATGTTGCTGGTGTGGGGACACATGGCGTGCATTTTACACGTGCCTCGTTTATTGTTATCTACTAAAAGAATAGGGGAGTTTTATTACATTTACGTTGATGATGCTAGTAGCATTACTGCAAGCTAACTAAAGCTAAGCAAACGACGTCAACCAATGACGTTCACAACCAGAGCAAACAAGCTAAAATTAGCCAGCTAATGAAAATAGAGACAATCCGAAGGAAGACACAGTCTGTCACTAAAGCCATGTTACATTACCTGCTCAATTATGTCAGTACCAATGCAATCGTACCAACCAGTTGTCCTTCTAATATTCTCTGATAAACGTTTCACTGTTTTGCAAAGTGAGCTTTCAGGATTCCATTTTCTTTCTTTCAGGAAGGCTACAATGATGTCCCGGAAACTGAGAGACTTTAGTCGTTTTTCCCTGAGTTTAACCACCCAGGTAGCCACATGCACTCAGTTTACGGCTGCCAATAGTAACGAATGAGGCGGGGTGAGTGTACGGTGCCTGATGATTGAGACTGCCTGAAAGACTACACTTGGGGCAAAATAATCCCTCCGTCTACTGAAAAGAGCATTCGAAAAAGGATGTTTGTTTTGAACCTTTTGAACAGAGTATCACTGTTCACCTCTAGCGTCACTTTGTGGTCGCACATGCAAATACTCTTACTGTCGAATTCAGGCTAGCTACAGAGGAATATATGATAAAATCATTTATTTTATGTTCAATCATGCTTCATTAATGTGCATGTACCCAAGCTACCAACCTCGTTACAAATGCAACATTTAAATATTTGTAGTTGTGTGTTTTATAAATTGTCATCATTCTTTTGTTTAGAAAAGGGAATAGCCTACAAATGGTCAATGTTAAGGACAGAATGTCATAACATTGAGTCATTCTCCAATGACCGTTTAAATGAAAATATAACTTGCATACCATATTTGGGTAATTCTTCAACTAGGTCATACTTTGGTGTCCTTGGCAGACAGAAAGAAAACAAAAGCACATTTTCTATTTTTAAATGTTGTTTCACTTAATTTAACCTAAAATAACTTTATAAAAAATGAATGGTAGAACAGGCAATATTTCTATATAAAAAGTTGCATTTTATATGTGGTTTTGGCTATACCTCCTTTGTCCCATGGTCCGGTTTTGGACATTCAACACTTCTTAATTGTAAAAATAAATATTGATAAAATACTACTTTAAACATTTAATAATACAAAAAAGTCTATTTTAATTAGTTATATCCTGTGTTGTTAGAAATATTGGTATTTTATGTATTATTTCATGACAAGAACACCTGTACCTTGATTTTACCATCCTTTCCAACACACTTAACAAAATGTGCATTATAGATGTTTTCTTATAGGTTTGTGTACTAGGTGATCACAGCATAGTCATTTGACAGTAGAGCACATGGCTTGACGAGAAATTCAGCTCCATGGAGTAAACAGACAACCGAAGAAGTCAAGATAAAGGTTGGCTAAATCAAGAATGTGCTAATTGTTTGTCAATTCCAAACAACTCATATTTCCTTTAAATTATAAAATAATAAGAAAATAACCATTGTATGCGGTTTATTTTTGAGTACATTTAATGTTAACTCTAAAAAGGACTTTTTCAAGCTGATGTATTAGCAGATATTTAAAATAATATGACAAAATGTAATTTCCAATACAGTCATTTCCAACACTTTTTGATGTGATGAAGGGACTGTGTTGGAAATGACTGTGTTGGAAATGACAATGGCGTTGTTATAAATGCTTTTCATTTGGCTTATATAACTAGAAAATATGCATAATAAATTAAAGAGTTTAAAAAAACATGTTATTAGCTCATTCACATACACATTTTTCAACATTGCTGTTTGTCACATGTCATTTTCAACACATTCTGTCATTTCCAACACACAGTCATTACCAACACAGCACATATTTTGAAGTAAAAATCATAAATAACAACAAAATAGCATAATTTTTTTAAATATTTTTTAAATTGTTCAGCTATTGTTACAATTAAACTATACTGATTTAGAAAAATCATGGTTGTGCCATGAAAGAAATTGATTGAAAGACTTTGGTGGAATAGCTAAAGCAGATTTGCATCTTCACAATGGGAAAATACTATCCTTAAAGCTCCCATATTATACACTTTTCGGTACTATTATACACCATATTATATGGTCTTAGTGGTCCCTAATACGTTTTTCTTTAATTGTTTGCTGAAAAAAACTTTCAGATAATTTATTGTACTATGCTGATGTTCAGCTAATCTCACAATGGCCTATTTTTTAAAAAGAGCTGCAGCTCCCCTCGTAAATATACAATCTTTGAGCTCCCCCCGCCCCCTGTCCGGAAGCGAAGCCAGATACGCCTCGCCCTCTGTCTGTCGGGGCCGTGGACCAATAAGAAATAGGGGTGTGGGCTGCACAGTGGAAGCTTCTGACTTTCCAGTTTTTGAGGTCAGAAACGAGGAGAATTCTGACTGGAATATATTGGGGGGGGGGGGGGGGGGCGTTCAGAAAGGGGGAGAGTGAGAAAAGGAGAGACTGTTATTTTTTTAAATATTTTGGCAGTCTCTAGGCACACCGTGGACCCATGGATATGTTAGAACACATTTAAAAAGTGCATTTAGCATAATATGTGACCTTTAAAACCTTGAACATAAATTATTTTTGTACATCTGGTCACATCTGTCTGTGGAACTATTACATATTTTGAAAACACAGGCTAAGTTCATAGTTTTGTTTAAAAAGTACATTTTTGCAGTGTGTTGGAAATGACGATTTCCTCTGGTTGTTAGAACAAGATGGCAAAAATGATATATTATAAATAATTTTAGCTTTTCCACTATCAGGAAATGTTTCTTCACAAGATTGAGAACTGTAACACATCAATACATTTCTCAAAATAATTATTAGATTTCCTAAAACTTTCAACACCAAAAGTAGTACCTAGTTGAAGAATTGCCCATTTAGTCATATAGTCTCCCGTCCTGTGTCTACTAAACAACATAACACATTATACCACATACATGTGTTGTTTAAGGAATTGTTGCATGTCTGCCCCATATTTTTTGTGTTATATGAACTCGCTTGCTCACACCTTCATCACTCTGTGCAACTTGTTTTTCAGACAGCAGTGGGTACTGAACTTTTCATGTTTCCGTGGTGAATAGTCATCATGTCTATACATTTACAGCGGCCACTGCTTCCCACACACTGTCAAATGATGATTAATGAACCTAAAAAAGTAAATAAAATTTACGAAAATAACTTTAGAGGGATAGTTCGGTATTGTTGAAGTGGGGTTGTATGATGTACTTATGCATAGTTAGTAGGCCTATGTTACCAATATAGATAGCCGCCTGTCAGAGCAGTCACACTCACAATAAGGACTAAGGAGATAGCAGAAGTCAGCCTGTTGCAGAGGGGGCCAGCAGGAAAACCTGTTTTTCGACCCATATATAAATGCTTACCTAACAAATAAATATCTGTTCAATTGTAGGCTAAATTTAAGACGCTATACAGCACTGGCAGCCGTTTAAATTAGCACACGCGTAGTTCAGCCACATATTACTACGCCAACTCCCGCCAGTGCAGTGCAGTGTATCAGTCCGTAACTCAGAACTGAGAAAAATCCTTAATTTAGTGTGTACAATTTAATGGATATTTATCTTTGAAGGAGGCATTCATATACATAAAGAACTGGCCCCCTCTGCAACAGTACAATGCTGTCTTCTGCTACAGCAACTTCTCCCCAAAATTCCTTAAAACGACTGCGCTGATAGCAAAAATATTGAACTCTCTAAAAAATGTTGACAACGGAAGAGTATAAGGGCCACTGGAAAGGAAAAAGATCTTCCCTGTGGCCCTTATACTCCGTATTTGACAAAGGTCAAATTATTTTAAATATCTTTCTCTAAAAGTATTTTGCTTAGCCAATTAATTAATTGGCCAGTGGCAGCTTTGACAGACACATTTGGGGTCATTTTCCCTAAATCCTGGAAATACAAAACTATCGATGCTATTGGCTGGTTGTAGAAATCCTCTGAAATGGCTTATATGCTAAACTATTGTTAAGACACAAAACGAGGATTTAACTAGCAGTAGACCTGTGCCATTTATCATAATTCAACATAGCAAATTAGTCTGAAAGGTTCGTCTTTTAAAGAAGTTGCTTTCTATTAGAACTAATCTGCCAGCTAAACAATACAATGTGTTGGAGTAATTGTGTAGTTTGTGGGTTATTGTGATTCGACTCAATGAGTACAAGCCCTCGCCAACATTACGATAACATGCAGCAACAGACATGCTGATTCTTTCAAAATGTGACTGTATAGTGTTCTCAGTGATGATAAAAAAAACACACACAAACAATTCCCCTAATGCCAAACGTGGTTATAATGAGAGAGTCTATGTCTGTCCATGCAGTGTGAGCACGCACTCCCAAAACAACTAGGATCTTGTTTAATAACCACAGGTGTACCTGATCCATTGCATTAGACATTCCATTTTATAATTTGCTTGCTCCCTTATCTGCTATGGGTGACTAAAGAACAAAAACAATGTTAATACCACCTGACAATTTTAGAGGCATACATCACAGGATCTGTTTATGGTCTGAGACAGTATCTCCAGCTCCAATTAAGCATGCCAGTATGAGTTGCCGTGTGGAACACCGCAGCAGAGCTCAAGAGTTATGGATGAGCAGTCACTCTAGCAATGTCTGACCCTGTGTGCTAATTAGATATGACATTAAAATAACATGAGCCAAAGCTGGACTCAGAAATTAAAACGACTTTCGTCCGGGAATATTCCAATATAACAAATAAGGAAAGACTAATTGGATTGATTACGGTGTTATTAACACAGTTTGTGGTAGGAGCAAACATTTAATATAAAATATTATTCATTCCCTTTACTATTATTGAAGTAGTAGTATTATTGAACAATAAGTTGTTTGTAATATAAAATGTTTTCACATAATGCCTTCCTCAGCCCTTTGTTATTGTGATTTTAAATTGCCAGTATTCCAGTCTGTAACTTGCTACAGCATTGGGTGGGCGGTAAAAAACACAACCCAACTCTCTTCAGAAAGCAGCATTCAAAATCGTATTTTAATTTGTATATTTACTCCATAAACATTATTACAAAACTCAGCAAGTTACCAATATTACATTATCACCATACAGGCTTGATCACAAATATTTAAAACCTTTGCAACAGTTACAACAAAACAAAAAAACAAAATAATACTCAAATAATTTACATGAAATTCTATAAAACAGCAAATTGTTCACAAATTATATATTTTTTTCCATTTTTTTCTTCGCTTATTTGTGTTTTGCACAGTAACACAACACTCTCACAACAAGATCATGGTCTTATTACAAAACTCCCGACAAAATGTAAATATTTCTAGTTTTCTGTTGATACTTTCATATTTTGGTTTTTAAAACCAGAAACTTGTCATTGTATATCCTTTCCACTGCCCATAGAGGCGCATAAAAGGTTACTCACACACACAAATACTTCACAGCACTTTCTAAGAAAAATATACACTTACAAAATATGTTACAAATTGGCACACAAAAAATATACAAGATTTTGTAGTGTCAAGAGTTCATTAAGATTCCTTCTGGTAACAACTCTAGACAGTATATATAAAGCTCGGTCATCTTTTAATGAAAAGAGAAAAGTAATTCCAATCAATGTCAAAGAATCATGAAGTGAATACATCAAACATAACACTATAATATACATTCATAAAGAGGGTTAGGTACCTAATCTATTTTGCATTTATTTTTTGTTAACTCTGGGAGAAAAAAAACATAATTAAAAAGCAAAAAATTAAAACAATTGTCAGCTTTCTTAGCACCATTAACATGAGGCAGCTCAACAGTGGCACAGTTTAAAAACAAAAAGAAGAAAATAAAGAAAAGTATGAACTCAGAGAAATACATTCAATTTGACAATAGGCAGAAATGAGAGAAGGCAGACTTAATGGGCTTGCAGCCCATGTGGAGCTTCCCATCAGCAGCTTGTCTTGGTCCTAACCCTGATACACTGGAGAAAAGAAACAAAGGATCATGGCGGAGAGAAGAGGGAAACAGACAGAAAGATTGATAATGATTCTTGCCATATGCAAGCAATCAATTAGTATCACCTGTGCGTCAGAATTACCATATCCAGTGTGACAAGGCCTGTTTTTTTTACCTCAAGCTTCAATTTGTCTGCACATCTCCATGCAGTCTTGTGTAATTACTGCTATGTTTGAAAATTGTATTTAATGTGCAAAAGATAGAGAGAAATATAGGCTTATTGTTTTAGTATATATTTGTAAAATATACTCTTGTAACCATTTGAAGAGGTTCTGTAATTATCCTGATTTTCATTGAATGTATAAAATCTTAATATTTTAAAACAGATGAAGCGCAATTGTATGGTTAATTTTAAGGTTGATTTATTTCAGGGTAGTGAGGCAGTGAATGAGCCAAAAGTAATTAATATAAATAGCCTGGGAATATACTTCATCAGATAGCACCAATACATATATTTTCTTGTCTTTTTTTCGATTTGTGCCTTTATTTGGCCTTGATTTCCGGTTACAATACTTTCTGCCAAAATATTGACCCATAAAAAACTGAGATGACAATTTTGGCCAACATATAAAAGCAAGTACCTTGAAAATAAAGAAGTTAAATTGTGTGAAAAATGTATCAAAATATTCAAAGACCGAATGCAACTTAAAAATATAACAAAGTATGGCAGTGTTAAGAAATAAATTACATGAGAATGTCAAGAGAAATTACTGTTTGAATTACCATTCCAGGTAAGATAGAAGTAAGATTCCCATGTGGAGCTAATGTAAAGACATGCTTTCCTTCATTTACAAGATTACCGATTCCATCTGTACTGAAAATTGTTTTCACATTCACATTAAATCTAACTGCAAAAATGTAACGTCCATTCACGACTGTTGCGTGCATGATGATCTCTATGAGTAATAAACTGCCTTGAATTTCCAGTACAAAACAGCTATTCAGTGAGGCACAGCCCCAACTGACAAATCATTTTCATTGCTTACCCTTAAGCATCTGAACTACACTCTCCTTGGTCCAGAGAAAGCTTGTTTAAACCTCTCTTTTTTCATTCTCCTCTACAGTAGCCTTCAGAGCAGATCTCCCCTTTGCCTCTCTTTTGTTGCTTCTCAGTGCCAGGCGATGTTGAGGTAAATTGAATTTGGCAAACAAAGTGGGGGGGAAACGAGGATAATTCAGAGTCTTTCTGATTTGGTTTAGTGAGTGGTGGTGTACCACTGCCAGCTGTTGGTGCCTTTCATCAGAGAAGAGAGAAAAGTCCCAAATAAAGAATTCCTGTAGTGGCAAGTCTCTGTAAAGAGTCTCCAACCCGAGCAGCCAATACTCCAATGAATAGAAAAAGAGGAACAGCCAATATTCACACATATATAAGAGGTCATTTACACAGCATTGTTACTTTTGGCACATTGATTTTAAGATTATAATCATCTTTTTTTTGCAAATATTGCAGGTCCCTGTACAACAACATTGACAAAAATACTCTGAGGGTGGAGCTTTTATGAATTTGCAAGGCGTAACATTTTTAATTTAGATTACCAGTTCCTCCTCACTCCAGAAGAAAAAAGAAACGCTTGATAAAAGGAAATGAGGAGTCATTCCGAGTTTGAGTGAGAAAAAAGACGTCTGATATGTCATCAATACAAAATGGTCCCATCTTGTGTTTTCAAGATGTCTTGGGTTTAAATTGGGCTCATTTATTGTAGGTTCCCCTCTTGAAATGAGCCAGGCAGTGTATGAAGGACAGCAACAACAGGACATCCATATTCTGCATACAAAAACAGATGAGGAGGAGGGGTGCGTAGATGTCACTCAATGCATTTGTGTATATAGCTACATCTTTAGGGAAAAGGGGAATAAATACATAATTCAGGGGAGATAGTTCTGCTGAGAAAATACAAAAACAAATTTCCTCAAAAAGGCGACAGAACTGTTTTCAAGGCTTATTCATTTTTTTCAGACAAAAGTAAAACTAAAACGACTATAAGAACAAACAAAGCAAGAACAACAAAAGCAAGAAAAATGCAGCCATGGTCGTTTCAAATCTCAATCAAGCTTGACACAATCACTCAATAGGTAGTTTGCAAAGTACAAGAAGTTTATCATGCAGATATTAATTTCCTCTTCAGTGGGGGGTAGGGGTAGGGGTGGGGGAGAGGGATTAAAAGGAAGTGGGAGTATTCAGGGGGAACGTAGTACTCATGCAGCTCTGGCATAGCGTCAGTGTAGGTATGCTTGGGAAGGAGGGCTGAGCAGGTCGTGGGGGGAAAGTGAGAAGGGGTTGCAACAGCAGCTGATAACAAAATATTACCTCAGTTTCTCAAAAGAGGTCATCAGTGCTATGTCTTTATTTGGGTCTCTCTCAGCTCGCTTCCCCTTCAGTGTCTCAATCCTAGGGAACTTTGCACTGGTCTTGTGGCGGTACAGCTTTTTGTGTGCAGGCCCAGGGTTAATAAAGTTGGGTTTATCAAACATGTTACAGCCCAGAGCTAGTTGGGGGAATAAGGGATGAGATGGGTTGAATTTGGCCTGGTTTTTTCCTCCCTTTCCCCCAGCCTTCCTACCTCTCCCAGCCCCTGTTAGCCCAGTTCCTTTTTTCTTCAGGTCAGCCTCTGTGCCTGCCAAGATTTTCAGGGTCTTTAGGTTGAGGTTATTGGCCTCGGAGGGCGTGCAGGCCTCGGACATAGGATTCCACAGCGGCTCGATGGAGGCCATCATAAACCTTTGGACCTCAGCCATGCCAGAAACTATGTTGGACAGAATATTGGAGGGCTCCTCGAATTCTCTCTGGTCATCCCCAACCAGGCTGTTGCTCTCTGACCAGCCAGTGCCAGACCAGTCCCCAGTGCTACTACTATCAGTCAGGCTTGTGCCACAACCACCTGCCTGGTTCTTTGCTGCCTTACCCTCCAACATTGCCTTTATCTTTTTGGTGGAGCGCGAGTTCTGTTTGGGGGTCTTGACCTTTTCTGACTTAGGAGCTCTGGGTGGCCGGACTTTCTTTGGGCTTTGTCCCGCAGCCGTCTGTTTGCAATTGCCTTTCCTCTTTGACTTAATGCTTTTTGCACCAGTCAACATTTCACCAGTCTGTTCATCGAATTCTCCCACCTCCTTTTTATCCAAACACAACACATCCTGATTGTTAAAGGTGTGCAGAGGAAACTGGCTGTCTTCCACTGTGTATGTATTTGCTGTGTGCTCTTGTTGCTGCATAATGTCACAGTTCCACTTTGCTTCCCTATTGCAGTCCATAGTCATATCATTCACATCCTGGTATTCTCCAACATTGCCTGCCATCTTCATCTCACGCCCAACTACCTGGGGGGACAGATTGGGGGTTTCAGGAGGAGAAAGCTCTGACAGTGATGAGTGTCTAAACTTGTCTGGAGTGAAGTTGGAGATGTCCAGCAGGTCTGTGGACTCCCTGAGCGGGGTAAGGGCATCCACACTCTGCTGAATCAGCACTTTAGGACTGCAATGAGCTAAGAAACTGTCTCGGCCCTCCTCTTCTCCCTCTCGCTCACAGGACTTGAGGGAGCTATAATTGCTGGAGGAGGCTGACAGAGAGCCCACTGAGTCATAGCTGATGAGCCTGCCATTGTCTGTGCACAGGGACCCTCTCTGGTATTGCACCTGGCCCTCAACACAGGCAGACTGACACACTTGCAGATCTGCCCCGGGCTGCAGCCCAGCCTCAGTCAGGTAGCTCTTCTCATAAAGTAGCCTGTCAGCCTCAGGGCTCAACTGGCTGTAGTTAGACACTGGCAGGCTGTCATTCAGGGGAACAGCAGGTGGAAAGTTGTTGGGTAAGATGGGAGTCTCTGGTGTCTCGGGCCCAAAGCTCTGGCTGTGACTTGCACAGAGCTGTGGGTGCCACATCTGGGGGAAGCTGGGGCAGTTCTGGGGAGACTGCTGGAGCTCCGACTCGGAGGGCGGCGAGAGGACGCAGCTCTGAGCGAGCTGCAGAGACGAAAACTGTTTCTCCTCTAGGGATAGCCCCAGAGGATACTGCTGCCTAGAGGGCTGCTGGGGGAAATAAGAGATAGCTACTCCACTGGAGGAGTCTGTAGCATCTAACAGGGTCTGCAGGTAGCCCCCCGGGATGACAGGGACACCCGCCTCCACCTCCTCTGAGGAGGCAGCTTTGTCAGGAGAGCAGGTGGATGAAACAAAGGGAAATTTCTCCTCAGATGTGTGAGCAGTGGTGGTATTGTCAGAGAAATGGGGTTTGACTGTAGCTGAGCTAATGCCTGCCTCTTCTAACTCAGCAGTAGGGTCCTCAATCTGTGCTGCAGCGACACAGGCATCCGTTTCATTTGTCACGCTTCTCCCCTCTTCTCCTTCTGCCTCTTTCATTTTCTTGCTCCTCAGCCTGGCTTCACTTTTGAATTTCCTTATCCTGACTGTTTTATTTCCTCCCAATCTCCTCGCCTCCCTCTCTTCCCTCTCCTGGGAGCGGCTCTTGGCTGTGGCTGTGTGCGTGATAGAGTCTGTGTCCAATGTCAGTGGGAGGCCTGGGGCTACTATTATTCCCCCTAACGTGGGGGTGGCGTCTTCTTTAGTGACACCTCTCTGGCCCTGATCAGAGAGAGGGGAGCCCTGTGCTGTTGCTGATTGCTCCACAGTGTGAATCCTCTGAACCTTAATCCTGTTTGCAATCTTGTATTTCCTTTTGGGATGACTAGAATTAAAAGGGCGATGATGGCGCCCGTTTAGATGAACACCGCGTTGTTGTTTATCTCTGGCAGCCAGCTTAAGCTGTTCCTGTCTCTCTCTTTGCCTCTCCTGCCAGAAATCCTTCAGAGGAGCGAGTGTTTCATATTTGCTTACTGTGTCAGTGTTTAAGTTCACAGTAGCATCCACGGGGTCCAGCTTGCCCAGTTTCACAGACATGAGTTTCTCCCCTTTAAACCTGTTGATGATGATGTACTTGATGACCACTGGTGGCTCTTTACGGCAGGATTTCCTGCGTTTTTTGGGACACCAGTCTACATCTTCCTCCTCTTTTTGACCGGACGGAGCTTTCTCTTTTTTCTCTGCATTCTTCTCACTCTCAATCGAGTCCACGTCATATAAATAGTCATCACTGTATCGAACCTTTCTCTTGGAGCGCAAACCATAGTTGAGGGGATTAGAGGGGCTAAGCAGTCTCTTTGATGGGCCCTTCTTAAACTTTCCCTCCTGCAGGGTGTCCGAGGAGGAGCCGGTGCAGGAGCTGTCATCACTGAATTCGCCTGACTCCTCTGTAGAATTGAAGTCCATTAGGTAGTTGACTTTTGGAGTGGAAATGGGTGAGCCTTGGGAACCATCCAGGGGGCTCCTACCACTGCAGTCCCCAGCCTTTTCCTCCTGTCCTGCCACCAGGATGAGCTCATCCCCTTTGGGCTGAAGCTCCTCAACACTCCTCCTCAAGACTCCTGCCCCTTCCTCTTTCTTGGCACAGTTGGCCAGGACACTGGGGAAGAAGTTGAACTGTGTTTCCTCCTGGAGCACATTTGTTTTCTCCCTCATGTTGTCCTGAAAAGACTCATAACGAATCTTCAGCGAACACACATCACTGCTTAAAGTTGAGTCATCATCTTCATCGTCAAATAGATTGTCAACGTCATCCTCAGAGAAGAGATTGACTGACAGTTCATTCTTAGAACAAAGGTCCAGCAGTTCCATCTTACTCTCACTGATGAATGATTCAAAGTAGCCCCAGTCCTGGCCGGCATTAGCTAGCAGAACCTCCTCTCCGCTCACTTTGTCAAGTAACAGTCCCTCATACAAGTTCTTAGCTGTTGCATCATCCTCTGGGTCATCACAGTCTTCCGTTTTGTTTCCATCTACTCTCTTGCCCTCACCTGGGGCTTTCGGCAGAGGAAAGCTAAGTAGTTGGTCAGAGAGGAGCTGTTCTCCGTAGTGACTCACTGCTTCCCCCGCATGGCTCAGGCACTGGATGCTGATGTTGTTGATGTCAGAAAAGTCCTCTCGGCTCACGTCCCCTATCCTTACACTTAGCCCAGTCTCTGTGTCAGGGTTGGTGTTAGGGTCATGGGGCGGACCGTTCTGGATGGTACTAGGGTCAGTAGCATCACAGGTCTCAATGAAACAGCCGAGGCAGGTGCGAGTGGGCTGAAGAAGACACTCTTCAGTCAGGGAAGACACAGTGCCAGGCTCCATCATTGTGCCTGACAGAGGGAGGGTGACAGGCAGCAGAAGGGAAGTCTTCTGGGTGTCTCCTGTTGGGCCCCAGGAGCTTACAGCCTGTGATTCAGGAGTGGGAGTGTGATGAAGGTGGGAGACTACAGTTGGAGCGTCATCAGGAGGAGGGCAGGGTGCGACTGTCAGGCCCAGAGAAGGGTCAGTGTCAAGAGGCAAGGGGAGGGGTGGTGATGTAGGCGTGGTCCTCTGGTGAGTTGGGCAGGCCTGTTGTGAAGTCTCTGCAGCAGGAGGAGGCGAGGATGGAGGGAGAGCAGCATCAACCAGCTGGCACAGACCCAGATCACCACTCTGCTCACATACCCCTGCAAGGAAAAAGAAAAGGAAAAATTCAATTCTTTCAACTGTAATTTTGAAGTACAATCCAATTGTTTTTGTTCAGTTGTTACACAGACATTTATTTGTTCAATTTTAGTGACAATAAACCCCATAGAGTTTAAAATGTCAATTGTTAGGGCACAGTTTAGGGAATGTTAGGAGCCTGTTACTGGCCAGGAAAGGCCAGGGTACAGAGCGGCACTAACTCTTCGCTGGTTTGGAAACAGGACGTGCCTACACCAGGGGCCGGGACAGGGATTCTCACGACCAACGAGACCTACTAAAACTTTGCAACGGCCAAATTTAAAAACATAGCTACTATGAGACCATAATCTAAACATTATCGCCGTCTGTAGCGATCACAACGACCAGCACAAGTCTATATAGGTTGTATTTGGCTATCAAAACAAAAGAGCAATATGATATATCTGCAGCTGTTGTGCTCAATGTTAGTGCTAGCATTAGCTGGGAGAGCCGCAACGTATACAGTGACATCATGTGGTGGCTCTCTAGCCCAACTTGAACTAACTGCCAACCAGCCCTAAGACGCACCCGGAATTGTAACCTGGTTTTCTTTGTTGGAAAAGGGGTATAAGTGATGCCAGCCCTAATTACATTTTGATGCTAGATTCAATAACGGGCATGAGCTATGTCAATTTGGGTAAGGACAACTTCTTACTCATTACTGGTGATGTTTAAATGTCTAGGCAAGGCATATAGTAAAATAGCCATAACAAATCCTACCACATACTCAGAACACACAAGGAGTGTGATTTGAAAATGGAGTCACCAACTTTATGTTAAGTGGTTAAAGCTGGGGTGGAGGATTTGGGGAGAATATTCGATTTCAAATACCTCAACCGCTCCACTTGTTCTCTTTGGTCCCTCCCCTATGGTCCCTCCCTGACACGCTCTACACCAACAAAGTTGTGCCAAAGTGAATGGACAGTCCCAACAGCCAATAAGAACAGAGAATCGGAGCCTCGCTCTGGTTGGTCAACGTGTACAGCTCATGTTAACTTTGACCAATCAGAAATCATCACTGTATACCCCAGCTTTAAGTGCTGCTTGAAATGCAGTTTCAATGCAGTACAATTATGCATCACCTATATCAGTGGTTCTCAATTATTTTCTATCATGCCCCCCCTAGGGGACAGGAATTTGTTGCGCCCCCCCCCCCCCCCCCCCCCCCTTAAATTGAAATACTATTGAGAACCTGCTAATATTTATTTATTTATCTGTACAAAAACAATGTATGAGTTTCTGGCACGAGCATTCTGCATACAATCACCTTATTATCAAATTAGATAACAAACATTAGCTGAGATAACTTCTGCAGCAAAAAAATTAACAAGACTACTCAGTCTGTGTGAATCTCAGGACAGAGAAACGAGAGCAAATGATTCACTGAGGTTTGCATTTCATTCAAAACATTTTTAAACTGTAAACATAGTTAGGGTGGTGTTTTTTTCTTATTATAGGCCAATAGGCCTTCTGTGATGCGATAACCAATAATTAATTAATGTTATTATTAGTCTACTTGCTTGATTTCTTTTCAAATAGCCTACAGAGACACTTGGAGACACATGTGGACATTTATTTACTGCAAATCGCGGATTTTCGCGCGGATATGACCATACACAAGCACACATCGCGCTTGCTAGCACTAAAAAAAAAAAATAAAAAAAAAGTTGGAACTTGGTCAGTTGGAAATCAAGGCAGCCCGCGCCCCCCCCCCCCCCCCCCCCCCCCCTGACAACTCATGGAGGGGACATATTACCACAATGATACTATGGTAATATATCTTCCTATAGCAACCTGAGATATGATATCAAACAAATGCAGTCATCGTGCATTACATCCCCCTCCCTTTAGCATTGCATCTGTGTTGACGCAGATCCAACTTAATGTTACAAAATATCACAAAATCACGCCGATTGGCAGCAACAATTGCAGTAATGACTAAATTGAAAGTAGGTTTTGGTGATTATCTACAGGTCGATTGTGACAATGTCTCAATCAGTTGAGGACATCCATCTGATGAGTAACAATCAAAACCCACAGAAGCAGGCTTGTAGCAGCAGGCAGATAGCTTTGTTTGCTTTGCATAATTAGATGACAGCAGCGGAGGCAGGTACGTACACATGGGACACGACAGGCCCATATGTTGGAGACTGTATAACCAATATCATCTTCACATGCCTCCCTCGACAAACCCAAGCTGCTGGTTTGCACAATATTCTTTAAAATCCCACCAGAAAAATTTCAATTGAAAAACACAACACAGCAATTAATGTATCCACAAAGGTTAACTAGCAACGTCCCCCATTTTAGAATGGATGCACCTAATCATTATTGAGGTAGTGATAAATGCTTGAGGGGAAGACTGCTTAACACACAGTATTCAACAGGGCTGCATTGGTGGCAAGAAAATCCTTCAATATGGATATGATTTGAGGGTGATTTAATGAGGTAATGAAATTTATGATAGTGGGTCTCCCTGGCTCTGTATCCTGCAGACACACCGGAGCAACCACAACACCCACTAGAGGCATGGAACTGCGCCATTGTCATCCTTAATGAAGAAAACCTCAAGAGAAATATGCATCTCCTCTCCTCTCGGAGTCACAAAGCTTTTATAGCGGTAACTTATCAGGGGCTGCAGATGAATCACAGTTAGGTGTGTGTGCCATCAGTTCCCTTTAGTCCGTGAGCTAAAATGACCTCAGACAAAAAGCATGTTACTGAGACATTATTTCTGTGGAGTGTGAGAGGAGATATCATCTTCTGCATTTAACTCTTTCTTTATTATTACATTTTGAGCCACATAGCATTATATGGCTCTAATTGTAAAGAGAGGAGCATAGGATGAATCCAATGATTCTACCCCAGTCTTGGACACAATTTATTTAGATTATACAGTATGTAAACAGTGCCGGTGATCGAAATCTACAAAGTAATTTTCTAGAACTCTTAGATATGGCAAATATAAATAAATTATTACTTATCCGTTTCCTTAGCCCCACAAAGAAGCAAAGCCACAGAAAGAGGTTAACAACAAAAAAAGAGGGAAAATGTACTTCCTTTATCCTCCTGTGTTCATGTGAAACCTAAGCTGCCAACTTATATTGCCAAAAGATTGTTCAAAATTGCAGTGAAACAATTACTCATATTGAAAAATGTGTTTCCTCAGGGTTTAAAATGGATTAACAATCTATCCTTTCTAAAGTGTGCGTGCATGTGATTTTATGGTGTGTTGTGTACAGTAGATGCGTGTATCTGTGTGGGGGTGTGTATATGCATGTGTGTGTTTGGGAGAGAGAGGGAGAGTGATAGAGTGTGAGTATTGGCTTGGGGGTATAGTGTTATCGAGAGGCCATCTGTCTCCAGCTGGACCATTAGTTCTTCAGCTGTTCAGAATGTGCCACAGATCACTCAGTCAGACAGGTATACAAACACACACACACACACACACACACACACACACACACACACACACACACACACACACACACACAAACACAGGTCTTACAGTGAGTGACTACAGTAGGGATGACAAATCAAGTTTGACATTAGAGGTCAGAGGGGGATCAGCAGCCTCATATTCACTGACATGGTGCAGCAAAATGTTGCTCCTGAATCTGAGCTGGCAAATGTAAACAAGATAAACATCCAAAATACTCACTGCTGCCAGAATTCAATATGCAGCTTTAGATACAGAGCAGCTCATGTACGAATAAAAAACAAGCGTTGCACACAGAGTTTTAAGCTTGTAATTGTGTTAGCGGAAGAAATGCTCCTTGAACAGAAACCTGGGCTGGATGTGACACAGCTCCTGGGAGCTGGCATGGACATTCACTGCCGAGCATATGGAAGGACCCCGGCTGCTGGCAGGAGGTGGTGATCTTCTGATCCCCAGCCCTGCCAAACCCAGCCATGCTAGACAGCCCGACTACCGCCAAACTAGACTAGACCAGTTAGTGCTCTGCGCTTTCAGAGTCTCCTCTATCTATCTTTCTAGTCATGACATTTACGGGCAGCATCCACCTAAAGGTGAGCCTGAGCTGCGCTGTGCCAGGTGGCTCTGTTGGGACACAAGCCCATGCAGAGGGACATGGTCGTGGACATGAGAGGAGAGAGACGAGCTGGCGTCTGTGGCCTTGTCTATTAGTATGTCAGATGCCACACCTGCGCTCATACATCCAAGCCTTTTCTCTCTTCATTTCCAATCCATTGTAATCACTCACAAACCAACAAAAGACGAATATTTCAATACAACTGTCCCTGAAATAAACATCAAAAAACTCAAATCTATTCAATGTGGCTGAAAGAATAAAGTAGTTCAAATATCACAATATGAAGAACAATGTAAACGAAAACAGTTGACACAGCCTTTTTCCTCCTTTTTAATTGCTTTTTTGAAATCATTCCATACTCCCATCCCCCCCTTTCCATCCCTCTTCTGCTCGATATCTCCCCCCGTTCCAACTTGCCTGCTCCTTATCCCTGTTCCGTGGAGGCTTTTACATTCGCAAAATGCCGAGCTAGCCGTTTTGCAGCTCAGCTACCCGGGGCGTTCACTCATCCAGCTGGTAGGCCAGCCACAGAAGCCGCTTGCTTGCCATCGTCTTTCTCCATCTTCACTATATGACATTTTGTGAATGGTGGGGTGGGGGGCGGGGTCAATCCAGCCAGTACAGGATGTTCATAATAAGTGGTGAGTAACTGCAGCATGATTCATGGCCACCCTCTTCAGAGAGCTGCCATATTCCTGCTAAATGGAGCCGCTTTCACCCATTCGTCTCTTGTTATACCATCCTCTATCGCTTCCTCATTTCCCGACTAGTGCTGAGGATAATCAAACCCTACGGAGCCTGACCAGACCTGAAACACCTAAGATAAACCTCATTTTAGGATCAGTGGTGCTTGGTAGAGGTAAACTTTAGGGGGCAGTAGGTAGTGGCTGAATAAGTCTAGTAAAATCATTGTGGCCTATAAGTCTAGTAAAAAGAAGAGCCTACACTTAGGTTTTTTATTAAGAATCGCAATATGGAAATATAATTATGATACATGGATAATGTTACTGCGAGTAGAGGCAACCTGAACAACAAAATAATGACACAAATAAATCTGAATAAGCTGTATTTTCCACATACAACCTATTGCTTGCATGAATAAATGTGGAATAATGTGACAGAATTAATGGTGGCACCCTCTTTAACATTTGCACCTTTTTATGAGAAAAATGGGTAGATGTCACATTTCTGACTTGTGGATGCATCGGGAGAGAGGATTAACAATAGCTTAAAAACGCCTCATTTAATGTTTCCTCTCCACTTTTCATTTACAAATGTCTGGATGTGTTTCAGGTTTCCCCATATCTTGTCAAAGAGCTTAAAACGGAGGGTGAAAAGCTAATTCAAGGACGCTAGCTCCATGCGGTAATACTAATTGTCTTTTCGAAGTTTGAAAGACGAGAGAAAGAACAACGTCATTGAGCTTTAATTTGTTTTGTTTTTCAAATTGCAAATTCAGCCTTTTCGTATTATAAAGAACTTATGTTTGATATTTTTTCTGATTAAAAAAAAGGGAATAATCTTCACCTGTGTCCTCGGCTACATTTGCAATCTCTGGTTCTGAAGTCTTCACGATCAATGTGAGACTGCTGTCTGTTAACACATCCATCAATACGGCTCAACGCTTCACCTCCTACGCATCATTTTGACTGGCCCACCTGTTGGAAAGAGAGAAACAGAGAGAGGACGGGGAGGAAAAAGCAATAGAATAACATTAACAGCGTCACAATAGGTTTCAAAACAACAAAGACAGACACGACACAAAAGTTGCAGTGATCATAGAAAAAAGAAAGCTCCAAACATGAAAGAGACATCAGAGAGGCACTCTGGGGAAACCAAGTGATCGCTTGTTCCTTCACTATATCTCGGATTCGTGTCGAAGATTCATTTAAACTTTGCCAACCAAGAAAGTACACAAAGAATCACAGCCGAGATCGCTATGGCAACTGTACGCCATAGCATCCTATTTTAAGCTTCATTTAACATTTATAGCTAGAGTTGTTAACCTATGCGAACCTTGCATAGGCGGCTCTGAGCATATTTGTTTATTGTAATTAGCTGACTCCCTCCCTCCTGTGTGCCTCGGCAGCACGGAAAAAGCAACCCAGCTCAGAGGACAGATTAAAGAGATGTGACTGAGGCGGTGACAGCAAACTTTGAGCGCTGACAATACTTTCTACTGTGCAGCGAGTGACGGTGGAACTGGGGGTTGGGGATGATTGAGTGTTCGTGAATAGCTGGATGCAGTGAGCTGGGTTCACTGCAACATGAAACAATACATTATGGTAGGAAAAGAGAGAGGCTAGGTTAAATTGTCTCGTTGAAAATGGTACACAGAAGAAAAAAAGCTTATTAAAGCTATTGTGCAAAACTTCTTCGTATAAATGAATATCGGTTACATTCAAGCCATTGCCGAATGAGATAAGACAGAGTTGATTATGCTCTATCAGCTCCACAAAAAAAATATCTCTGTATTTTTCACAATGGCAGTGTTTTCAAACTGGTGTTGCACCCCCGACACCTGCGCAGTAGCTCAGAATAATCCCAAGAAGCGCCCAAGAAATCTTTCAGTTGTTGATTCTACTGCTAAGAAAAAAAGATAAAATGCAGAAACACCGACAACGTTGTTGTAATTACTTAGAATTGGGGCAACAGAAGTTACGCACGATAGCTTTTAGGTGGGACAGAGATCGAGAGGATTGGTTGAAGTGATTTGAAATTGGGTGGGGTGGCACACAAATTAACCTGAAAGAATAATGATGCCACAGGAGTCTCTGGGCCAGTAAATGATGAACATTTGATGCTGTGGCCTCCCGACTGTTTATATTGTTTGCTTTTTTTTTGTCCAGCTCCTGCGGTCCTTCTCTGGAGGAGAGCTGCTGCAGGATGACAAATGAGCCAGGGGAGGGGGATCTAATAACACCATCTCCTTGTGGTGCGAAAACGGCGGCTGAGAGATTAAGACAGACGGCAGACAATAAGACAAAGGTAGTGTGTGCGTCCGACTACAAACAACTGCCATCTCTTTCATCCTATTGCTTCTAAATGTCATTAGCTGCTCACTGACCTAAGCTGGGGAGAGAGAGTTACCTGAAGGGAACCCCTTGCTTCAGCTCACAGTTACACACACACACAAGCGCACACACACACACACACACACAGACACACACACACACACACACACACACACACACACACACACACACACAGACCGGCTCAGTGGGAAATTATCTCATGAGCCATAACATGTGCTCATGTGTGCAGCGGGTGCAAGGAGCCCGTAGGTGGGTAGAGCCAGCCAGACAGACCCCTGTTCTTCTTCTTCATAGGGAAGTGCTTTTACTCCTAAAGCCGGCCTAGGCTCGAGTGCACGTGGCATTTACAGAGCTAAGAGAGGTTTTTCAGGTCATCTTGTATCAATTCGGCACACAGGCGAAATTGAAATTGTACATCTGGCAATAAAAACATCCCCTTCCACAAAGCATGAATTGTAATTGGATATCCCCTCTTGAACTAGCTGATCCAGATGAGCTATGCCCAGACCTATCAATGCAACAGTCCCATGGACTATTAGAAATATATTTATTCCAGTCACTCAGTAGCCTACCTATTTTGAGCTCAACCATCTTCAAAATTTTTGTTTTTCACTCTATTCACAACTTACTCAAAATGCATTTCAGTACAGGTCCCAAATCCAGAACAATACAACACAAGGTAATTCAATAATCTTTCTTCAGGACCACCTTTTCCCAATTTCCATTCGATTCCGAGGTCCTTATTGTTGGAACAGTTTAGCAAGTCATATTAGAACCACCATTAGAGCCACCCGGCAAGCCCTGTTCTATTCCCAATCACTTTATAGGTCCTTTTTTACTGATTTATTATGTGCAATAAATTAAATTAATGTGAAAATAGGCTGCAGCCACAGAGCAGTGTGTGACAAACGGCACAGCTGGGATGCTGGTCGGACTACATACTGTAGGTCCTGCCAGAGCTTGGCGCCTAGAGCTGCTTGTGGATGTGTGTAGCGATGGTTTTTGCATTTTGTGTGTGAGTGCGTGCGTGCCTGTGTGCGTGCGTGTGTGTGTATATTTATGGCCAAATTGCATGTGTGTGTCAGACAAAGCCTGGAGGCTGAGGAGGACCCTAGCATCAGCATCCACTGGCAGAAGCTGCACATACTGTACAATCGAGGGAAAGAGGGGGGAGAAAACAAAAGCTGGGCATTTCACAACACTCCCAACACCCATTCTGCCATCCAGCTCCCCCATGCCACAAATGTGTTTATTTTTCCACATTATTCATGATTCACCTCTATGCCCCCCTCCCATTCACCATCTCCACCACTCTGTCAGGACCTGACAAGAGGCCATTTCAATAATGAAGATGGACTAACTGCAATACAGAGTGCACATAAATTGGAGCTACCGCCAACAAGCATGTCCAATTTGCCACACGGTTAAGCCTAATGCCTGGGCGCAGCTTTAAGAGAGCGCCCCGGCCGCCGTCAACAGGTTTGTGCCGACCTGACTCATCCATCCACATCATTAATACTTCACAGAGGGCACCGTCATTTAACTCTGCCACAGGAAACCGCTCTTTAAACACCGCACATTAGGGCACGTAATCACTGTGCACTCATTTCTGGAGCATTCAGCAGGTGTAGGAGAACGGCGGGCACTCCTGACCCCTCGCCATTGTTCTCGCGTGTGTCCTTTGCGCGACGAGTAACAGAAATAAAGACAAAGAGTAGAGAGTGGGGAACACGGCAAAACGGAATGATTAGGATTTGATTTATCCTTTTAAGCCGTCCACCACCTCCTCTACACACACCATGTGTTAATGTGCAGCTTGGATAACAAGATAAGAACATGTTTACCAGCTCTATATGGAACTTATCAGCGCCACAATCTAATTCCTGCAAGGCTCTATACCCGCATCCTCGTTTCACCACATTTCTCCTCCATTGGATTGCACTTCCCTCCAATGAAGCAGCAGCAAGAGGCACGGCAGGAGTAGGGATCGTGTATAATTGCCGAAAATACGAAGCAAGGTCCCACGGCGGCAGTATACGTGGCTACAAAGGGGCCCATTGTGTCAACAGAGGGAAAGAGTCAGGGGCCGAAAGGAATAGATCCCCAACAGAGGAGCTCTCTCAAAGCGGGCACAGCGCCACAGGGAACACTGATCCAAACGGACAGCGCTGAAATGGCGACTCCTCTTTTCAGCAGAGGTATACAGTTTCCCGAGCAGGTCCGACCGGCTGGCTGCAGACTGCAGAGGCTGAGTACACCTGCCTCACACACGCAACTCTACATGCTAATACTCTAGAGCTTTTAAGCTTGCATTAATACACGGTAGGGAGTTGAGAGAAATACCAAACCAATACAGATGCAGGCTAGCAATAATACATGGAATCAATTTTTTAATAAATAACTCATATATTCAGAGACACATATTAGCAGGTATGTTCAAAATCTAGGGGGAAAACCTTAACTATGAATGGCTGTGAGGGTCTGGGCTCCTTTTGAAGGGGGAGCTATTATGCTTTTCCCCCTTGTCTGACCTATTAATGTTGTTACAATGTCAGATAGATGTTAAACGAAGCCAAGGCATCAAATAAGGAGGTATGTTCATTTGGACATGAGTCCTGCAGGCTGTTTTTGTTGGCCCTGCACTGCTCTGAACACGCACTTCACACATGACTGTTTTTCTCAACACAGACCAGTACGAAGCTGGGTTAGCAGCTCAACCGCTGCTAAAGAACTGTGCGGTTTTTCTTTAAAACTTAGTTCACAAAGATATGGATACGCAGTAGGAAAACCTCATCCTATGTACAAGAAAGGCGGCAGTCCAACGGTACATGGAGTCGGTTGTGTAGAAGAGTCTGAAGCACAAGCTTTAAGTATCATTTTATCACCATCCTAACTGTGTTCATCTTGTGTCAGTGATCGGACACAAGGGGTAGTAACTACAGAGTCAGTGTATGCACGAAGCTAACGTTTTCAATAGAGCTGCGGTGCTCAGCAGCTCTTTGTAAGTATTCAGGAAGGTCGCCAATCACAGTGGAGTTGGCTTGGAGGGAGGAGGAACCTACACAGACCGTTTTGAAAGAAGGAAGAAAATACACTGAGGTGAAAGGGCTATTTCCGTAGATCTATAGAGATTACTGTGCGGTCAGTCGTGTCTGGCTGCCCTATAGGAGTCCAACCTCAAAAACAAAGACTGCAAATGAGTAGAAATATGTCCTCTTATGGCATAGAGTAGATTTCTTTCATATGAGCAAGAGCAGGTTTGACCTCAGAATTTACCTTGATCTACTATTGTGAAGAGGACAATCATTTATTGAATTCATTGCTGACATTCTGTTTTGAATTGAAAGGTGGGCCGTAGAGCTCTCCTCGCTGTCCTCCTGCCATTGTCTGTGTCTCGCACACTCTGTCCCCGTTGCGTCTATGCTGCAGGAGAGGCGGTCAATCTCCGGTTCTCTCCCTCACAAACATGAGCATTGTTCTGTCGAAGGTCAACCGGCCTCCTCACAACCAATATGTCAGAGCTCTCCTCTTCTGAGGGCACAGACGCACAGGGCCAACCTCAAAGATGCAGCACCGTCAATGGCCGACAGATCTAACACTTTGCAGCACCTCATGTCTGATGAAGGTCTCACTTGAACCGATCGCACGGACCGCAGCTGAATTCAGCGGACCGCCAACATGCTCTTGCGTTTCGTGACTGCATATGAGTTGAGAAGCAGATGAGCTGTCAGCGCATTTGGTCAGAGCTGTGTGATATGGCTGACATCAATAGCAAAATATTAATAAAATGTGTTTTCAGCATCGAGGCACTATCAGGATTACACCAAATGATCAGAAAAATAACTCTTCTTCAATGAAAAACAAGAACACAAACATGTTTTATCAGATGTTCTTGGCCACTCAGCAGACCCACCCTTAAGAATCAATACTGTGAACGTCTTGCAGCAAGCAGCTGCTAAATTTCTCGCTCTCAACCCACCAAATATGTGGCTCTTTAGCGGATAAATGCTTCACTTTGTCCAATAGCAAGTCGCTAACTTTGTCCGCCTAGTGTTTGGTGTGAGTGGTTTGGCATAGAGTAGCTTTTACTTGAGCTTTTTTTGTGCCACAGCAGTGAACCAAAACAGCAAAGATGCGGGTCATGAAACCGAAACAATGATTTAGTGATCACCTTAACTTTACAAATAGTCATCCAATGCTATTATAAATATATGTAAAAATATCCCCACTTTGTTTTAATCTGAATATTTTCATTATTTAAAAAAATGTGTTAAAAGGTATGATTTCAATGGGGTGGGGGGGAAAGTTCCAGAGGGATAAACAGCTTTGGAAAGGTGGCCACACATGCTCAACATTACAGTAGCACCTAGTAGCACCTGACCCAATTGGTGGCCGATGTGTCTCTGACCTGCAGATCTACAGTATTTAAGTGTTTCCCAAAACGGTTACCTTCTTTCAACCACCCCGCTGTGCAAAGCTCCGATGTGCTTACTGTGCCAGAAAAGATAGCTTGTCAGGTAATATTTGTGCCACAGCTAAATAAAAATCTCAATAACTTTGTCTCCGCCACACGAACAGAGAGAAAACAAATATTTCTTATCTTGATTCAGTGGTGCCTTCTACATGTGCTGCTGCTGCTGGCGTGTGTCTGCTCTCTGACAGCAGCATTTGATCAAACATCCTCGACTAAAATCCCTGACACGGCCCCGGTGATGGCAGAGATATGGTATCCGCTTGAGATAATCATCGTCAATCTCAGGCTGCTGAAGAGCCCAGGAAGCCTCTGATAGGTAGAGACTATGAATCAGGATTATAGAGCTAGGGTCTTTATCAGCACAGCAAAAAACCTGCAGAGCCAGATCTGGACAATTGTAACAACTGTTACCTCTAAAGCCTAAGAATTAAGGAGCAGACATCCCAATGTAGAAACGTCAGAATCCAGCTTCTTCTCAAGGGACGGTGCAGTCAATTAGTATTTAGTTCATAATGAGATCACAGTTCTGCTGAGATACAGAATGTGACTGACACCTCTGGCAAGATTTAATCCTAGCTCAGTCTGTGGCTTCAGAGATGAGTGGATTTGAACTCACATCTACATGAATGTATCTATAAACTCACATTTGCTGACAAATTAAAGGAAGCATTACACCATCTTTTTTTAAAGGAGTGAAGTTGCATTGTGCACTCTACATTATGCAAAAAGCAGACACTGCTCCTAATTACAGCATGTATGGTAATGTCAGTCATGTTATAACGGCAAAATGTCCTATTGTTCATTTGCTGTAAAGACATCTTCGAAATTCCATATCGAGGTCACACTAATCCGTCTACATGACAACTGTATTGTATTACATTACATTGCAAGCCGTTTGTTACTTTGTCATTTTGTAAGGGCAATATTTATGACATCCAGTCAGTATTGCATTTGATTGCATTATATTTTCCAATTGTATGTTAGAGGTGTTCATGTTATTGTGTCATCACTGTAATTTAATGGAGGAAAACCACTACAGGTAAATGTTCTATTCAGGGATGTGTGTGTATGTCCACAGATAAAACGCTATGTTCTAGATAGATAGATAGATAGATAGATAGATAGATAGATAGATAGATAGATAGATAGATAGATAGATAGATAGATAGATAGATAGATAGAATATCATATATTAACTGACAACTATTTCTGTTTCTGTTTATCTTCTGTGCTCCTCACCAGCGAGAATAAGAGGACAGAGAGAGACAAGAAGAGGAGAGAAAAAGTAAGCAGAGGGAAGGTCAATAGTGAGGAGAGAGACAGCAGATCACAATACATCACTGCAGGCCTCCAGAGACCTCTGCTACTGTTTGTTTAAAATGCTGATTCATTCAGGTGTGTACATATGAATGGCAGAGAGAAGTATGGCTATAAGGCAGGCAGTAGGCGAGGTGTTAAAAGTTGATTAGGTTGTTAAAGGTCACATAGTCGGGCCTCATCAGCTGTCCCAATGGGGCACAAAAAGCAGCTCAGGGCCACAGCACTGCTGCTAATGAGACAGAAGCAACAGCATCCAGGCTAACATATGGATAAATCCTGTTACCATGTAAAGATTGGATAGAGAGTGAACGCTGGCACCCAAATGGCATGACAAAAACAAAGGGAAAAAAAACCCTCTTGGCCATGCCTGAGGTTGCTTTAACAGGCCGCGTACGAGGAAAAGTAAGTAAAGTTTCATTATTCGATCGCAGAAACTGGAAATGCACTTTAATTTTCTCAATGTTGTTTTTAAATGTAAAGGACCCTAGCGTGTGTGTAGTACATCCACACACACACACATACACAAACACACACACACACGGGCTTACACACCAAACACTTTAGCATTACAGAATAATTTGAGCAAATCTAAGTTTGGTCCACCCACTGCTATTGAAGGGTCAGTCTTATGAAACAATTGCTTATTTAATGAGGATGTGCGTTGATAAGCTCACACTCATGTAGAAGCAGTAGCACGCACAAACGTACACATAAACACACACACACACACACACACATATTCCCATACACACTCGTCACATAGACAGTTCTCCCACAGTCATTACAGTTTGAAAAATATGCTGATATGAGTAACTGCTGATACAATAAATACAGAAGATACATCCACTGCCCAGGAACACAGAGCGAATACTACTAATCATAACCAACCCTTGTGATACAGCCAAAGCCACACACACACTTTCATGGCATGCATCAAATAATCTTCCCTGCAACAGTGGGGGGGGGGGGAAATCAGCCATCAGAGATGCAATTATCATATTTATAACAGGTGCATTTATTAAAGCTACGCTTGGTTTGCTTTGCTGAATCTAAAGCAGGATGGGGGGGGGGGGGGGAGGGGCCATTACACCACAGTGATCAGTGCTAACACACTGACATAATGTCTTGCCGGTTTGCTTACCTGAAAAGCCACTCTGTCAGTGTCTGTTTCTGCCACAACAATGCCTGTGTCAGACGCATTATGGGTTGTAGTAATCAATATTTTTTATTACTATCACTTGTTCTAGCTTTCTCACATAAGCTCCAGAATAATTGACATTAATGTATTTTTGGAGGGCCACTGCCTTCCTTTTCCTCACAAGTGAGCATATGTCTGTGCATGTGTATCATGTGCTCTGATTGTGTATAAGACAGATATGACCGTGAAGGAGTGTGCTTGTGCATTAATGTGTGTGCTTTTGTGTTTGAGTCATATACAGTATGTGTTTGATATCACGTGTCTACTGTGCCGTGCACGTGTTTTCATGTAAGAACTAAGGAGGCTTAGCTTTCAAGTCCTTCATAATGAGAAGCCCTTAAAGGTGAGGCTGGATCATGGAGAAAGGGCACCAGCCAAGAAGTGATGATGGTCGCTAGTGTGGCTGCTGGCTTCCATGGTAGCCAATCAAAGCTGTGAGATAACATGTGCAACAGCACCTGTAGAGACACAGAGTTATGCTGTAGCCATTTAAATCCAACCCCCTGCAAGAATAGACCCGCCCAGCGGAGAAATGCCAAATCACACTCAATATCAGTGTTGGCTACAACTGCCATCAATGGCTAATCAATAGAGCAGTGCACCTTTGGGAGACATGTTCCATTAAGTCTGCGGGTCAATGTGTTTGCCAGCAGATAGCACTGGTTTATTTTCCCTGACGCTTGTCCCCGGCCCCTATACCCTGCCACTCTTTTATTGGCTGCCCCTGCGTGGTTCCATTGATGTGTATCATTGGTCACCCCCGGAGTCCCATCACTCAGTGACTCTCAGACGGCTGAGGTGCAAACACATGAGACCTATGACCTCTACCCTCCGATCCAAGATAACCTTCAGATAATTAGGTGCGTGTGTTTACCAAACATCTGCTCCGCTTGCATCGTTTTCTACCATCTGGAAAAATAGAAGCATATCTAAACATACAGAGAAAATGACTATGAGTGAGTTATGAAGCAGAGGTGGGGTAAAAACAGAAGGGAGAAAAAACTGCAGCCAAATTTTCCAAATATGTCCCAAGCTGGTTTAAAGGTGGAGTTACTGATCCTGGAGAATGCTTGCCTTGTTGTCAAAATCACTTTGTCAAATTTAGTGAGTATCTCCGCACAATCCACTACCTGCCTGTAATGTGTGTGCCCTGAAACAAAATCTGGTATTACATTGCCCAGAGTCAGACTCTGTAAACTGGGTTGTTAACAAAGGGTATGTACAGGTGGCCCACCCTAGCTAGTAACATGCCTGTTTACAGAGACTAGGCTGTGTTTTAACACTGCATTTTGTTAAAGCACACACACAATACGAACAGGTAGAGGATTGTGAGGAGATTTTCCGAGATTTTGACCAAAAAGAAAGTGACAACACGCCTTTTCCAGAATCGCTGCCTCCACCTGAAAAATACACGGACACAAATACTATGAGTGAGGTGTGATGCAGAGGGGGGGCTAAAAACAGAAGATAAATAAGACTGCAGACACATTTCCAAAGCCCAATATGTCAATGGCTCAGGTTTAACGATACAGTGAAGATGTCAGTTTAATGTTTTTACATCGCCAGATATTTGTCCTTTGGTTGATGTTTCCTTTTTTTTTAATCGGCGAGCTCTTTTGTCACAGTGCACTTGTCATCGACTACAGACTGACAAACAGAATGTGAGAACAGGCACGTATAACGCGAGAGAGCTAGTAATTAATGAAATGACCTCTGAATGCTGCACCTACCACAGCCCCCCTCTCATCATCACAGCCACAGCCACACACACACACACACACACACACACACACACACACATACTAGAATAGAAGGGCTGGCTGTAGCTGCTGCAACCTGCCAATTATTCTGTACTTTACTGGACCCTCGCTGCATTGGAGGTGTGATTGGAATAACAACCATTCAACCAACCGCGGCAATTCACCATTCTCTGTAGGGCGACACTGAAAGCTAAAAAAGCCAAGGATTACATCATGAAGGAGAGGAAACGGGGGGAGGAGAACAGGGGGACCAAGTCAAAGCCGGGGCTCCCTGGCAACATGCAGAGGCAGTGTGAGAGTGAGTGCTGCCTGAGTGACACTCACTCTCATATCTCACCCCCCCTCTGGGGAAATAACCCCCTTAATCCAGCTTGCTCTTTCAGATAGACAAGATCACCCCCCCCTCTCCTCCCAGCAAGGATATGAAACGCTCCCCCCCTTGTGATTCAAATACCAGGGAGGAGGGAGGTGGAAATCGAATAGACAATGTGACGTGGCGCGGGCTCGAGAAAGACATCAATGCCTGACTCGCTGCCACAGAAAAGGAGGCACAAAGTCATTGGTTAACTCTGGAGGAAGTGGCCCGCCATTGGCTCGTTTGTTGGGAGGTGGCATAACAGTGGTAGTAAGAGGCACAGTTTTGGATAGTGAAATATCTTTCTCCTCTGAACACCTGCTTTTTACAGGAAGAGGAATGAGTAATGTGTTTATTAAGACCAGACACTGCAGGTGAATAAGGTGACCTTTTTAACGTATAGATATCATTGTGAAACTTTGCCAGTTGATTACTTACATCAAAACAATAATTATTTAATATTATAATTACAATTCTTTCAGATTTTTTTTGAGAAATATGCAAATTTGGCAATTTCTGTCTAATTATGTGTAAATTCTAAATTTAATTTTCACAACATATAAGAGTCCAAAGTACTTAAAAAAGAAAAATACTACGTGCAGGTCTTTCAGCATGTTTTTAAGGGGAACAAGTATCGTAAATCAGACAATTAATAACCTATGAAAAAATCCTAGAATAGTGCTAAGGATGATTATGGAAATTTAGTTCATGTAAGTGCTTTAGAATTTCAGTTTATTGGTTCAGAGTTTTGAAAAAACCTAATGTTGAGATAATGGCCGTTAAAGATGATGACAAGGTTTGGTCAAATAAATACCTAAATGTATAGTGTGGACCTTTTACTATATGAAAGGAGATATGAAGCAAAAAAGACAAAACGCAGCTCCTTTGCCATGGCTTCTGAAAATCCATCCTTCCTGCTGTTTTTAAAGTTTAGTGATATGATATCCTTTTTAATAAGCAAACACAATGTGACGAAGAGTTAATTAGACACAGTTAATTAACAGTGCATAGTGCTGGACGGACCACAGAATCGATCAAGTAAAGGCGGGCCCCATTCGCAGCAGAACAAGCGTCGGTCGGGACCCGCCAACCATGCAGCCTTTCAATGTAAACCAAGGGAGGTCTCTTTCTCTCCCCACTGGTAAATCACTCCACAGCAAGGCTGCTTGGCACACACACAGCCAACTGCAGTGCTAGGCCGACACAGTGTGATATTATATTAGCATTACAAAGGCTTTCCCACCATCTGTGACACACAGTGGAAAGAGAGAAAAAAAATCACTTTTCTGTTTCCAAGCCCCTAGTGCTGATGTTTCCATATAGGTTATGTGAGGGAGCTGCTGGTTATGACAAACATGCACTTATTACAGCCTCTATGACACGTGTGAATCACCTCCAGTATGGGACAGCACAGAACGCGTAACAAGCTCAAAGCCTTGGAGTCATTCAGAGCCTTTTAACTTCTGCTCAGGGTTAACAAATGTGCTGTTTCAAAGCCATTACAAACGTATGAATGCCACAGCACTGTGTTCTGGTTTGTACTCCGATTCAAAAAGATTAGCCCCCGTTTATGATCATTCCTAGTGTATTGTATTGTTTTTAAAAAAAATACTTAAAGGTGGAGTCAGTGATTTTTGAGAATGCTTGTCAAAATCCCCCTTTGTTAACATCAGTGAATATCTCACAATCCACTGCTCTCCGTACTGTTTGTGCAGAAATCTGGTGTTAATGCACCTTAGGCTCTGTAAACTGGTATGTTAACAAAGGGGGCTCATCACACCTAGTAACAGGCCCATTCACAGAGCCTAGGTTGTGTATTAACATTGGAATTATTTTTCCTAACATATACAGTACAGACATTTGGCGAATTATGCAGACGTTTTCACTGATTTTGACCAAAAGTGATTTTGACAACAAGCATTCTCCAGTATCTCTAAATCCACCTTTAATTGTAAAGAAATGCAGTGCCTGGCATTTGCACTCCAAAAATGATTCAAAAATGTGGCCCCTGTTTATGATCATTCCTAGCATTGTGTATGATTTTAGTTTTAAACCCATAACGTGCTATGTTCTCCTCAGTGAGAGCAGATAGAGTTCTGTGCTTCATTCAGCGGCCTAGGGGGAATGAATAGACTTGGCTCGTCTACACAGCTCTCTCCTTGCTTTTCCACTGTAGCCTGTTGTCACTAGCCCCTGGTCGTACGCCAGTCGCCTACTTGGCAGGGAGAGGTGCTGTACAAAGCAACTGGCAGGTCTGGTAAATAATGCTGATGGAGTGTGATAGAGAGAGAAGAGCGTCTCCTTTATTCCGCGCAGATACTGTTTCAGAGACAAATGCCGCCTGCTTTTTCTCCAATCTATTCGACTGGAGAGGCAGGAAGGCAAAAGAAAACCTGACCTACCTAGCTCCTCTTTGTGTTATCTTTCATGATGTTTGCCAGCTTAAGAAAAACCAATAGCCCCTCAGCCAATGGCTTGCCAGGGAGAGGAGCAGACAACCTGCCAACAGCTGGGATTTACAGTTGAAACTTCATGCATACAATTACTCACAGATGAAGGAGGGACAAGTGGACAATAGCAATGCAGTGTTGAGGGGAAACACTCATCCAGGCAATCATGCAAAGCCCTCGACTTAGTTAGTGGAATAGGGAAGAGGGAGAGTGAAAGAGAGACACATGCTTATCCAGTGCTATGCCACTGACTTCCTAGTTCAAGCTTTTTGCCTCAACACAGAATACGTGATGATTACCCTCCTGTGTGTATCATCGGATGCAAAAGCAACCATGACATTTTAAATGTTTAGATTGTTGCCTCACTCTAGGGTTCAAGTCAAGGTGACAGAAACTATTCCTTTAACTGTGTGCATTTTTTAAGAAGAAATGGGCAACGGTTGCTCATCGCTAGTTAGCTTATCACAAATACTGGTTGTCAATGGGTAGCGTTAGCATACCTCCGCCGACAATCAGAAGATACACTTTACAACATCACTAAACGATCCTGTTTGCTTGTTGGTGTATGTCGCTCTTCTACTCATTAACACAGACGTGCTGTTTTGTTGATCTACTGACAAGCACATCCAAGGTGGTTTCCTTTGATTCTAAAATGACATAAAGTGCAAAAAATATAGAGCAAAACATAACGTGTTAAATAAACAAGTCTCAAAAAGTACACAGGACTGTAAAGTTATGTATGTATGTATGTATGTATGTATGTATGTATGTATGTATGTATGTATGTATGTATGTATGTATGTATGTATGTATGTATGTATGTATGTATGTATGTATGTATGTATGTATGTATGTATGTATGTATGTATGTATGTATGTATGTTCTAAAGTTTATCTTCTGACTGTCGGCTGGGGCAGGCTATCGCTACCCATTGACAACCAGTATTTGAGCTAAGCTAATTAACATCAAGCGACCTTTGCCCATTTCTTCTTCAAAAATGCACGCACATTTAAATAAACTGGTTTATGTCGCCTTGTCTTGAACCCAAAAGTGAGACATCAAGCTAAAAATGAAAAAAATGATGAACTATTGCTAGTAGCGGCAGCAAAGAGCTCTGCAGTACACATTTCCATGCAGTGTCGAAAGAGTCGGTAAACGAGGCTTTGTGCACGCCGATGCTTTGGCAGAGCTGAACCGAGACCAGAAACACCCCATTACCATTGCTCATTATCCCCATTCACTAATATTACTTCTACCGTCTGCGCCTCCCGTGTGGAGACATGAAAGAGCTGTGCAGGAGCTATAACTAATAGGAGCGAGCCCTGCACACACGTTCAGTGGTTCAGTATAGGCAAAGGAAGCACGAAAACACTTGTATCGGCAGAAGGAGAAAATCCTGTAAATGACAACCATACGATCCCATATAGAGGCTCTCTATACGCCAACCTGTAATCCATATATTTGGATGAATAAAGTGTGGATCTCTGTCATCCGACGTGGATATTAACTGGGAGGATTACTGCATATAAAGAGCACATATGGCTCAGTGGCGGTGTATAAAGACACTCCGCTCCTCTGGGAATGCGAAGGGTCAAAGAGCTTTCCATCCGTGTGTAATATTCCTGTCACCGAGTGTAATTCTAAGAACACCTGTTGATGCATCCGGCATCCTCCCTTTCACTAAGTGTAATTTGCATTTGCATACGGCCCAGAATACCCAGCCTAGCCAAGCAGTCAGGAAGACAGCCCGGTGAGAGCGAAAGGGAGCGGGGTTAGCTCTCTTGTCAAAACCAATATCCACCTCTCCAAGACTAGCGCCAAAATCATCTGCATAAAGGAGAGGCACTAAAATCACCTCTCATAAAGTACGACAGGGGAGCCGGCTCACACTGGTTAAAGCATGATGAAAGGAATGGAATCCAGCACAGCTCCCTGTCTGTAGATTATCAAACAGCCCTAGCGCTAAAAGCATGGCATTCAAATTCAATTGTGAAAGCCGCTGCCTTCTGAGAAAAGAGAAAAGAAAATACATCCCTGTTGTTTTGAACTCCGAGGGAGCTTCAAAGATGTGTTTTATAATGCCTCCCATTAGAAACAAACACACAGAAAAACCTTACACGAGAAAAGTAGTTAACAGTTGGCTAGGTGTTGTTATGCGGTGAACTGAAATAAAAGAAATGCCAAAGTAATTGCGTCAAATGATGATTGATTGGTAATGCAATGCAAACAATAAAGACTTATTAAAGTAGAGGCGTGCAGCGTGATTCCATGATATATTTAACCCAAAGCAACATCTAGTCCCCAAGGAAACAGCAGTACATATTACCCAGCAAATGATGACAATACATCACGTGCATTGACTTAATGTCTATGCACGAGATATCCTTGTACAGCTGAGGTGTCAAAGGAAAGATAGAGGAGTAAAAAGACAGAACATGGGCTGCAAAAGAATGTCTTTGACCCTTAAAATGTGAAGTAAGGTAACATCAGTGCACATGAAAGGGCTGCAAACGTTCACTGACACAACAGCAGGCTTGTACAATTGGACTGCAGTGTAGTGGTGCGGCAAAACAGCCCAGGCACCAGAGAAAGAGAGAGAGAGAGAGTGTGTGTGTGTGTGTGTGTGTGTGTGTGTGTGTGTGTGTGTGTGTGTGTGTGTGTGTGTGTGTGTGTGTGTATGAATGCCTTATTACAGTGTGTGAAGTGGAGCTGGGAGCAGGGAGGGAGAGGGGAACATCTCAGTGACAGTTGCTGATGAAAGCCCCGCACAGAGCAGCAGTCCGAAGAGGCGGCACATGGCACCGCTCATAACTGCTCGCCATCCAGGACGGGATCGCATTTATGTAGCCCCTCGACTTTGTGTAGATTTAAACACTATCAGCTCCAGTTCAATTTTCAGCTACATGCTGGGCGTAGGTTTCGTTTGAACATGGGGGGGGGGGGGCATTAAGCGATGGGGTAGAACATGAAATGTCAAAAACATTTCATTTCCTGCACTCTTGGGGATTTGTATTCACCAATCTGTGTAATAGCTTCAATTCATGGAGGAAATGTATTTATTTGTGGAAAGGAAGAGACAATATTCAGGTAAGAAAGTATATTAGGCTTAAAGCCACTACGAGTAACTTTGTCCGTTGGTGGCCCCTTTGGATAAAAGCGGTAGTATTTTTACGACGCCAACTGTCGTAAAGCTGTTTTCTAGCGCGTGCCGGTCGTGCCAGTCTCAATTGATTAGGACGCAATAAAGTGCATGTCCGTGTGTTGAAAGCCGTGAGGGCACGGACTCTTTATCGGCTCCGTGAGAGTGGTTAGTGACTCTGCATCAACTAATGCCGGTCAGTGCCACACACACCTGATTGCAATGAGTTGATGCAGTGTCACCTAACTACTCTCACGGAGCTGAAAGATTACGTGTCATCACAGAAAGCGAATGAACGAGAGACGGCAGTTAGTATGGATCACGATGAGGTAATGTGTTTATGTTGTTGTAAATGATGACTATTTCAGATGAATAATGGTCATCTGATGATGGTGAAGCGAAGTAAACTTTGTTTTAGTACCGCTCATTCATTTAGGAGTACACACTGCAGTGTAGTTCACTCCATATCTATCACTCTCCCTTTTAGCTTTTCTTCATTGCATTTTCTTTTTTTTCTTTGATGGTTCAGCCCTGTTATCAGTCATTATGACGACAAATAACTGTCTCAAACAAGGCTCCCGCTCCCCTTCCCTCACCTGGAGGGATAGGCTTCTCAAATCGCGTTGCAGCGCTACACTGAAATCTGCGACCAATACGGATACGCATGCGCGAACCGAAAATCAGACTGGGTGTGCGACCAGACCAAATGCAGTAATAAAAAACTATATAAACACGTCTTTCTTTGCACTGATGGTCTCGTTTGCTGTTAAAGGTAATTTATGACTATCAGAGGAAACATGAGGCTGTTTTAAAGATATTTAAATGTTACTCGTAGCTGCTTTAACAAGTCAGCTAGCTAGATACTTACATTATACTACTGTCTACATTGCCGTGGACGAGGCTAGTCAGAAGCCACTGCAACGCAAGCCAGAGCTCATCAAGGTTGAGATATGGTCCACAGGTAAGAAGGATATTTAAATGATTCACCCCCTTGAACTGAGGGGGGGACATCCTTTTCTGAAATGTACGCCTATGAACACATGGGTGTTTTCAAGGCCCACGGTCTGATTGCGTATGGGTGACAATGTGAGAAAAGCGCGTGGGCGTGTTTGCTTGACTATATCTTTGTGCAAAAGGAGAAAAAGGGAATAACGAGATGATGAGAGAGCATGGACTATGGACATGTGGAGCTGAGAGCGAGTGGGAGACGGAGAGAACATGGTGGTTATGGAGTGAGAGAGAGATAGAGAGAGAGAGAGAGAGAGAGAGAGAGAGAGAGAGAGAGAGATGGAAGTGGGGGGTGTTTCTCTGTGAGCCCAGGGGGGGTAGGTAAGATTACAGATGTACACACAATGTTCTGGAGCACAGGCCAAGGGCTGAATAGAAGAGTGCTGTAGCTGCTTCTCCAGAGCGGCTTGCTTCAGCTCACTGTGCCTTGTTCTGCTCAATGCCCAGGGCAGCCATTCAATGCCCCCCCTCCCCCTCTCCTCCTCCTCCTCCCCTCCAGTTGCAGGAACAGATAGAGTCTCATATCCCAAAAATTCCTCTGACAGACCATACTGTTGTTGATGAGCCCTTATACAAAAAGATACCAGGATACCACCCCCTCTTCCAGCGGAGAGAAATTCAATGAGAAGGCTCAGAATTGTCCTTACTGCAGCGTTATTTGCCATTAGTCCCTTTCCAAGCACATTTCCAGCTGGCTCTGCTGTTATAACATAGGCTATATGTTTTTTTTTATTTTGCTGTTATTGCTATTATTATTATGTTCGAATCTAGGGCAGTGGGTAATTGCTCCTCCTTAGCCTCCTTCAATTACCATTATGGTCATAACCACATTAAGGTGATATTACAATTATCTCTACTTTCATGTAATCATCCAGGCTCATGTTAGTCAAGTTAAGGTAGAAATAACCTGATTAACCCAGATTGTGCGTCGGCCTTGTGAATCACCGTGGAGCTTAGTCCGGCTCCCCTCTACGGTGTGTTTACACATGATGGTAGAGAAAAGCGTCTTAAACATCAGCCCCTTTTTTCTTTTTTTTCTTTGAAGAACAGCAAAAAAACAACACAACAACCATAAACAAACAACAGCGACCCTTATCTTAATTAGTGGCACTAATAAGACATTTTTTCACAGGCTACAAGAAAACCCCTGGCGACACCGAATCTGATCATCAAAAAAGGAAACTCATGAAAGTGCAGGGTTACAGGTGAACATTCACGTTAGTCATGGGAAAGTTTTAATTAAACAATTACCTTGATCTTGTTTTTCTCATTAATTGGGTTCTAATGTGCATGTTAATACGGACTGTCTCGCCATTTTATTTGCATTTGGAATATATTCACTCAGTAGTACTGGAGGTGGTGCATTGGTAAAACGTTTGTCAAAAAGGTAGATATTCTATTTTCTTAGGATGGTAGTGATGGCAGTAGTAGCGATATCAAAATATGTCTTACACTGCACGCCGGTGAGCTCATTTGCAAATTTGCAAATGAAACATGTCACGCAGTTTTACTTTGTTAATTTTCTTTTTTGTTCCTTCCATTCTCCAATTCTCTAATCTGCATTTTGTGTCCATCTTATCTAACAACAAACATGGAGGATCACACATACACCTATTTTTCCGTAGTGCTGGCTCGCAGGCAGGCAATCCAAAAACATTTAAATAGAAGAGAGAGAGAGAGAGAATGGAAAACTCATTACCCCGATGCAATTATTTACTTGAACTACAGAGATCAACGCTTCGGCAAACACTTGCCTGACTGGAATTTTTCACTGACTAAACAAGTGTTTCAAATCAGGGCATTCGACTTGAGATATCAAATGTTTGTCAGAACAGTGTCGAAAAATACAAATGGAGAGTCAAACTTATAAACATCTCCCATTCAAATTAGGAAAGGAGTCCATTGTCTTAATTGTCTTATTGTCTCAATTTTACCTCAGATATTAAATTAAAGCATTACAGGTGTATATATATATGTGTATTCTATGGATTCCTATACTCTTTAGGAAATAAGTATACTTTATCCTGATTTATCCCGTACTCTTTATTAGTACGTAGTTTCAAGCCGTTATTTGGATTGGCTTCTCAAGTTGATTACCCCGGTTTGATAATATAGATCCTAGTATTTGGTATAGCACAACCATTCTCCTTAAGCTGAAATAAATAACTGCATCGGGGTAATATGCACATTGATTTGGCAAATTACATTTTAAGTGCTACTAGGCCATGAATCTGTTACAACCTGGATGGAGCTGTGTTTACCACTGACACGCTTGAGTTGTGTTTGAGTCAGAGGCCAACACAAGCAATGGTTACTAGTTCTCACAATAAATAAGAGGAAATCCAGACCAGAGGCATCAAAGCAGGTCGAGCTTATTGCAGCTGATCCAATCAGTCTCACTGTTTACTGGCTGATAAACATCACAGGTCAGCACCAACTAGAGAAACAGCAAGTTGCTCAGAGAGAGAGAGAGAGACAGAGAGAGAGAGAGAACGAGAGCGCTTTGACCATTTAGCCTTAGCCGTATTGTTACTACAAAGCATACACTGCTGTGCACTGACACCTCTGAAGTTGTGCATCGTTGCTCCCTGTTCTAGTATGAAATTCCACTTCTTGTTTTCTGTCCAATCTTTCATTTTGCTTCAAAGCACCTTTGGTATGGATGCACATGTAAACCCTCCAGAATGACATAAAGAATATGAATGTTAGGCCAGTAAATAATAAATATAGTAGTACATGATTATTAAAACATAATATTGTTGCGTGCATTTAAGGCAGAGTCTGGTGAGATCACATTATTCCATGACTGGCATCTATTTACTTGATGGCAGCAATAACTGCGCAATCTCTCACTGAAGGAATGAGCTGCATCTTTCTAAAACATCTTGAACACATCTCAAACTGGGAAAACAAAACACAAATCAGAGCGATAATCTATTCCAAAAGTGTATACTGTGCAAACAACGGGACGCATTGAAGGTGTCACAAAAAAACAAACGAAAAACTACCAACTGTTTTTTTCTTATCCTTTCCACAACATGGGTTTCAAACGTGAAAATAGATATTTGGAAATAGCAGAAACGCAATCATGTTAACTGCTAGAATAAAACAGACATGGTTGTGTAGCTGCTGTGTGCTGTATTATCATTGTCATTATGCAATGGAAGTGGTGTTGAGTTGCTTCGTCACTTTGTATATTTTTATACGAACCCTGGTAAGAATAACTGGTGTGATTCATCATGTAATAGAGATCCAAATACAATAACAAACAAACAAACAAGTGTATTGTGATATGACTAACTGAATGCAGACTGCCTGATAATCATTTACATGTTAAGTCAATCCAAAGCTACTGTACAAGCAAAACACTGTGTAGGCATCCCCCTCTTTTAAAATAGCTTGCTCGACATCATTATCCTTGGAAACATCATCTGCAGCATAATAAGGGTGGTGTATAGTCCTCAGCCAACCAAGGACCTTCTGTCACCATGCTTTTGATAGGGCTGATTTGATTGGCCATTAGTAAAGCTTTCCTGCTGCTAATTCATTCTTAACTAACGATTTGCCTGTGCCAACCATGCAGCTCTGATCAACAGTTGCCACTATTGATCACATATTTGGGCCACACCCATGGGGTACATGGAGTCTGCACTGGGTTTACCTTTCCGCCCAGTTTGAAGAAAACAGGGTTGTGGGAAGGGAAAAACTATTTTCAGCCTTTTTAAACTGCATTTCTGTGTCGACAAATAACCTATTACAGCAATGTACTTAAGAGGTGTATGGCTGCGAGTCAGTCTTTGGCATGTAAAAGGATTTCAGATGAATGAATATTTACATGTTTTCTCCACCTTACTCGTGGATTTCGTTCCTGTGTGATCTGAGAGAGGAACCTCTCAGCCCACAGTGACCTGTAGGCCCGCCCCTCTCACAATGAATATTAATAAGGAAGCCAAAAGTGAAAAGACATCCATAATAATATCACACCTTGAGTGTGGCTCAATTTAATGTTGCAGAAACCTTGACCCTCATCATCTCAGGTCAAAACATTCATGTTAATGTTAGCTCGTCGAATTAAATTCACCTCTGGCCTAAAAAAAAAAACATGAGCCGTGAAATGATTTTCATTAGCATATTTCATATAGCGGTTGTAAAATCCACTTTACAGACCATTTACACTGTTTCAATGGGTGTATAGACACAGTTTCCAACTGTTGCAGCAGTGCATAGTATGTAAACCCACATTTGCCGTCAAGTCAAAATGGCTCAACATCCGAACTGGGTTTAAAACTTTTTTGATGATGATGATGATGATGATGATGATGATGATGGTGATGATGATGATGATGATGATGGTGATGATGATGATGGTGATGATGATGATGATGATGATGATGATGATGATGATGGTGATGGTGATGGTGATGATGATGATGATGATGATGATGATGCTAATAATAATAATAATAATAATAATAATAATTATTATTATTATTATTATTATTATTAATATTATTAATATTATTATTCATAGGGAGAGAAAATACAATATTTCCACACAAACAGCCCACACAATGTTGGATATGAGAAGTACACTGTGCAGCATGCAGCAGCAGCTTATCAGGTTGACATGTGGTATTTATGGAACTACAGCCGCTGACCTGTGAATTGTGACAAGGTCAAACGCAGGTGGAGTGTGTGCTCATTATCTTGTGACAAACATAGGGCTTTCTGTGAGAAACGGATGTATGAGGAGGAGAGATTGACACGATAATAAATAAATAAAATTCTCATACTACGCAAGCAAACGGTTGCTTCTCCAAACCTCAAGTATTGATTTCAGATCCGCGTGGCTCTTCATTAAATTTGGTACGCGACCGAGACCAAGAAATAAAGGACTCGCAAATATCTGCCGCAGTCATGTGACATGTAGATCACAACAGTGAACGTATCAAAATCGCAGGCTTTGCTGAAGAAAATAATAAATAAAAAGATATTGCAGCTATGAAGTATTATGCAAACTGTGTGTTCATCTTTCTGTCACTACACTCTTAAACCTTAAGGTATTTCTTTCATTATCAGTAAGACCAAGAGCCCTGATGAAAGAGGTTAGGGCGCTGACGGTCAAGCACAAAATCCATGGTTTCCCTCATTTCCTCTCACCCTATAAAGGCTTAAACTGCCCCCCCGAAAAATATATATTTACAAAGTGTATTTACAAACTACTCACATATGAGAAGGTGAAACGGGGGAAGTAGTAAATCAAAAAATAAAGTGTGATATATGAAAGTACCCGTCAATAACAAGGCATTTGTAAATGCTTAGTGCACCATGGTTTAAGTACTGGGGTAGTAACATTTCTTTGCATGTTAAATATAGCCTCCAATATCATTATTATAAGATCATGCTACCTTGTTTCCATTTTGTTTCTGTTTAAAAATCTCAATATATATCAGTATATCAGTCTAACTCCGTAATTAACCAGCCATGGTGAGAGTATTATCAGCCTTTTCTTTGCAAAGTGCATTTGCTGATCCAAATCAAGGCCACAGTGAGGTTTTGTCATTGGAACAGTGCATCAACTTCACCGCAGCATCTCTGTGGCCTTGCTAGGTGCCCTTTTTTCTCCCCTGACAATTACAGCCTACTATTAGGCTTTTGTCCTGTGCCATGCCGTGTTGGCCTTGCTGCCAGCTTCTCCTGAGTGAATGACAGCTGATAAAAGCCCAGGGCTCTTGCTGGCGTCACAGCCAACGCCGCTCTTTAATTCCACTGCAGGGGGAGTGTGCTTTTAGCTACGAAGCACCACTGCTGCAGGAGCACTAAAGACACAGACAGGAACCCCTTAAGCTCCAGTAACATTTTCATTTGACACCTTATTGACAGAGGCAATTGTCACAATTCAAAGCGCTGTGTTATTTCTATTGCAACAGCAGCCATTGCGTTTACCACCGCCGACAGCAAGAGATAAGGCTGCTGCATCAAACACAGCCACCCTAATTACGAGGGTTCGCATTAAAATTTCATAACAAAAAAAACAAGTTGACAATGAAGCCTCTCAAGTCAATAATGCACCATGGCGGAGCAACACAAAATAATTTTTCAACAAGCCAGCAACCTGAAGCGAAAATACTGAAACCAGCTTTATTTATTCTTGCAAAAGTGTGTGTGTGTGTGTGTGTGTGTGTGTGTATGTGTGTGTCTAGCATGTGTGTGTTTGTAAGAGAGAGACAGAGAGAGAGAGAGAGACCTTGAGTGCAAGAGTAGATGCTGCAGCATTCAGGGAGGGAAAGCAAAGCCATAACTGTGAGTCAGACTCTTTCTCTCTTTTCTCGGCCCCTCACCTCCCTCCGTCCCTCCCTCCCTCCACTTCCACTCACCCCATCCTTCTCCTCACTCTCTCTCAGCACTTAGGCAGCTGCCTCCACTTAAGCGGGGCACATTTCAGGTGGCATAGGGGGGAGGGAGGGTGGGTTATGGGGGAGGTTTTGGCAGGAGGAGCAAATGGGGGGAGGGAAACAAAAAGGTTGCACGATGATTGCACAACGATTCAAAAAGGCTGCTGAAGCGGGGACATTCCAGCCTAGGTGAGGATGTTCCCCTCCTCCTCCTCCTGCTCTAAAAAACCCACTATACATCAAAGAGGAGAAGGTTAACCGCTAGACACAGTAACCTCTGTAATAGAACTGTTTTCTAATGACCATCAAATAGTGTTTACTACCAGCGGGGCCTGTGATTAATGGCTGTATGCAAGCGACAACCTCCTGCTCCACATCCTCTCTCCCGGTGCTCGGAGATATAGAGTGATAGAGATGTGGACAATATGACAGCTGGAATGAAGGATCCTTTTAAACGCTCCTGTTGGGTCTTTTAAGATGTGTGAGCCCCCTGACTGCTTCCATGACACATCAACCTAGCCTGCGTTCCAAATCGCATATTCTTTCTATTTACTATTCAACTGTACATAGTACAGCTGATAATAAAAAGTATGTAGTTTGCATGCAGTATAGGCACACAATTGGGACGTACTTTTACTTATTAATTTCATCATAACATCGCCTTGAACTTGCTTCTTGCTTATATACACTCGGAGGCTCCGTCGATGTGATGCAACTTCTGGTGCCTAGAGGATTGTGGGTCAGAATGGATGTAGTAACCATTTGGGTATTTTTACATGCATTTTTAAACATCGTTAGTCCTTTTCTACCATACTAAATAGCAGTCTCGTTACATCTCACATCATACTATTTTGACTTTCACCAAACGACTGTAGGCAATTCATTTAAAAATCACTTCAGATAAAAAATAGTATCATGTATGCATCGAGTGCTAGAGTGATTACTATTAATCAATGATTGCACAAAAAAACTAAAAAAAACTGGTAACACACTAATGTTACACACAACGACAGATTCAAACCAATCTCAAGGTGAAATGCACTGCAACTGCCTCACTACTGGATCTGATACCATGTATTAGTTGGGGTAAAAATTGTTCTGAGGCTTACTGTAATGGTCTATGCAATAGATGCAGCCTTGTATTTTAAAACTGGGTTGCTTGTGTTTTAGTTGTAAACAAGGCAGTACAACAGTTCACTGCAGAAGCCTGTGTAGTTATTGGAGACGAAAGGAGATTAACATTGTTCTACTACAATACGGTTTGTCTCCACTCTGAAATTGTGTACAAAAGATGACTAACACTGCGATTGTAGCCGCTACCAGAGAGTTAACTGAGGTCACCCCAAATCAACTCTATCAACTCAGTGAAAAGGCAGTATCAGGTGGGGGGGGGGGGGGGGGGAGGGAGACTCTGCAGGCAGGGGGAGACTCTGCAGGCAGCTCAACTGACTGCAGTCTCCCCCTACGCCCTGAAGTGAGCTGCTCAAGATCGACTGGTTAGCATTTCCTTTAGCGGTTCAATAATTGTGATTTTTCTTTTTCTGTTTCATAACATAAAAGAACTCACAATAATACAGCTTATCTGTGGGGGTCATATTGCTTTGGTTAATACCATTAATTACAGTGCTGCGTTTTGTTCAGTTTTGATTGTATTCTCTGCAACTCAGCATAGAAGCTTGGTTGGTGTTACTTTATCCTCTCACCAAAAAGATAATGTCACAGATGCATTATCATGATTCATTTGGGGGTATTTTGCAACTTCTAATAAAACCTTTCACTGTAAAGTGTGTGTGGCTAGCATACATCACTCGCTTGAATTTTTTTTTATTTCAGATTTTGTTTTGGTTTTTGGTTCACAGCGGAATTGTCTGAAATCTGAGTATGGAATGAAAATGTGCTTATGAAGGAATAGTTTGACAATTTGGGAATTGTGCTTATTGGCTTTCTGATGGTTAGCATCTGGTGAGCTAAGGCCACTTTTTTCTGAAGCTGACGACAGCTAAATCTGCAAAAACAAAAAGAAAGGCTTCAACACAATTCCAAATAACGTTAATGTTGCTCAAATGTCTGCTTGGATATGCAAATATGAATTTGCTTGCCAACAGGTAAACAATATCAGCTTTTACAAGCATAATAACTGGCCATGGTTAAGAATCGATTAATGCAGCTGTGTGGTTAGTGTATTTATTCTTATTGTTTCAAATAAATGGATGAGGCATTTACTGAATGTTAGAGTAAAAAAATGTCCAGCAGATTTAACTGTCCAGAATCGGGGCGACTGTGGACGGTTCGATTCCCGCCCTTCCACTTGTTTCATTGTTGTGTCAATCAAGTTGTGTCCTTGGGCAAGACACTTCACTCACCTTGCCTTGTGTAAATGTGTATGACTGCTGTATGTTTGAGGTGGTGGTTGGAGGTGCCGTAGACGCGAAATGGCAGCCACGCTTCCGTCAGTCTGCACCAGAGCAGCTGTGGCTACTATCATGCTTACCATCACCGGTATGACTGTGTGTGTATGAATGAATGGAACCTGGAACCCTGTAAAGCGCTTTGAGTATGAAGAAAAGCGCTATATAAATCCAACCCATTACATTACATTACTAATTAATCCATGAACACTACAACATTGAAAAGGTAGCACAAAGGAAGTTCTAAGATTAGAAGCACTTTTGGCTATTGTCAGGCAAAAAACAGACTGACTTCTGGTTTAATCGCTCTCCCCAGTCACACATCACTCATTGTGCATTGTAGACAGTTGTTCCTAAGTGTCCACACAATTATTCTGCCACTTCCATGAAGAGCAACTCGAACATTACCAAAGAAAGTCAGCAGATTTTGCCAAAAAGTAATAAATAGTTGTTTTTTACCGACTCGTATTGATAAAAATTCACTAGAACAATCTTTCGACCAGTTTTTTTCCAATTACTGTATTTTTGACGATTAAATAACAGACTTTTTCTCACTTTATGAGTCGCAAAGACAGAAGGGGAGCACTTATTAATCCATCTGGGAAATGGAAGGACTTAAAAAACTGAAAGAAAAATGAGAATTCCTTTGTGTGAGACTGCGTTCTTGAAACGATTGATGGAGCTTTGCTTCTTCAAGCTTATTTCCAAAAGCAAGCATTGCTCGGACGGGGTGGAAAAAGACAACAGCACATTGGCTATGTTAAGGAAGTTGTGTTGATAGCCAAATAGGGTAAAATTAATGACATTAACCACATGAGAAGAAGGAACCACAAGAAAGTTACACAGTTAAAGTCGTCAAGTGATAAAAAAAATATATAAATGTTTTATGAGGAGACTTAATAAGTGAGTGTTGATTTGAATAATCCACTGATTCTTTGGTTTCCCTATTCCTTTGTTTTTTTAGCACAATAAACGTCCTCCTAATACGGCCACAGAGTCTCTTGAGCCCAGAAAAAAGCAGCTCATTGATAACAGCTCAATAAATGAGCATGGAGGTCCGCCTGCAGGCTTTGAGGGATTTCCAGTCAATACGTGGCCATAATGGATTGAACATGGCCCCCTTTTTAAAACTCTATTCGAGCCCTAGAAATGGCGGTGGCTGCAATTTTCTCCAGCTTGAATACAATGATAATGAAGAAGGCACATTAGAGTGTGCACACAATAAGCAGCTGATGAATAGTTAATGCGCGAGAGTGGAAAAATATTTATTTGAAGTTACTTTAAATTTATTAATCATGGGCCTGAGAAAATGATACATCAGACATTGAAAACCCCTTTTCTCTTTGAATCAAGATCTTCCATCAGAACTTTGTTTTTCAAAATGAGAGTCTAAAATGGAGACCTTTTTTTTTTCATCCACATCACAAAAATCCATTCCATTACCCTCACAGTAAAGATTTCCCTTTGTTCTCCCAGCCACAAATTATTTCCCCGTGGCTTCAGAAGGGCGACTCCTTTTTTTGTTGCTCAGCTTCAAACCGAAAGGACAGGGCATGTGCGTGTATGTGTGCGCATGTGTGCGTGTGCATGTGTGTGTGTGTGTGTAGGGGGTGGCCTAGGACAGAAGGAAGAAGAAAGGAGATGCGCAGAGAAGAAAGAAGGGAGAGACAAGATAGGAAAATGCAGGGAAGGGTGTCGGTGAGAAAGAGAGAGAGAGGGAGTGTGTGTTTTTTAGGTGGGGTGGGGACAATATTGAGGTGGGGCATGGGACAAAACAACAACAGCCACGGACCACCTTCAATCTCAATATTAACCCAGCCATCTCTGCTTTGCTAATACGCCCGTCATATCCTTTGATATTTGTTTTCCCTTTAAAGTCATTGATGTTATTAGTTTTTGAAACCCAGCTTAGAGGCTTATTGATAGGCTGCGCCCATGGAAATATAAATGGCCCCTCAGAATCCCTGATGCCAGACAACAATTATTCCTGTCTATTACTCTTGTGAGGCTGCACACAAACCACCCCAGGAGGGAATTTCTGTGTTTTCAGCGTTGGAGACCCTCTTTTATATACAAGCCATGGTGGAGACTAGTGCTGACCCCGAATATTCGACTATTCGATGATTCGATGAAAGGAGACGATTTGACTGCCAATCTCGCACTCAAATAGTCCTAAAATGTGGCGATGAAACAAGGATTATTCTATTCCAGCTATATGTGGGTTCTAGATGTCTGACGGTTTTTAAATAATGACATATTGCCTATTGTGGTATACACATCAGCCTATTACTAATACTGTTAATACAAATTTAAAAAGAAAAACAACAACCCATGAGCTTTTAATCATTTTCTTTAGATTGTGTGAATGGTAGACTTAGTCAAAATAACAGTAATTCTTATGCCAAGTCAGGAAGATGAACTGTAATCGGTTGTTTTAACCCCTTGGAAGCCAATGTAGCAATATGACAATATGGATCAATGAGTAGGGAAAAAAACAACATTATTCAACGTTTAGTCGACTGTAAGACTTGACCAATCAGATTTGACTATGTCAATTCTTAGTCGGGGACAGCCGTAGTGAAGACACTCTAGCCTGTCGCTGTTTGGTAAAGGCCACGCTGGCCTTTTATAACGACAACTAAAGGAAAACCCAGCTTCCCTGCGAAACACTTAATCAGGGCTGCCTGGAATCACTGAGAACAGTAAAAGGGACATACTGTCACGGCCTTAATGCGTGTGAATCTGTGTTGAGTGTATTTGTGTGTGTGTGTGTGTGTGTGTGTGTGTGTGTGTGTGTGTGTGTGTGTGTGTGTGTGTGTGTGTGTGTGTGTGTGTGTGTGTGTGTGTGTGTGTGTGTGTGTGTGTGTGTGTGTGGTGGGTTGGGGGGGTGGGGGTTAGCCTCTCTGATGTGCCACAGCTGAAATTGGCAGGCTATCAGTCACAACCCTGTAACACAATGTACAGCATTTCTAAACAGTATAAAGAGATATGACAGCCAAGGAGGCAGAGGGACAGATTGAGGGAGGGAGAGATGGAGGCAGAGTGCAAAGCAGAGAGGGAGAGTGAGAGAAATGCCATTTTTAGAAGCTGCATGTTTAGAGTCTTAATGTTTTCTCTTTACAACTGGGTCAGAACAGCACATTATTCCCCACTCAGGGAACAGGCCTTTAGTGTGTACAAACCATCAGATCCACATCACATTTCTCCTCACACAGCAACAGACACATCACGGATGCGCCTGCAGCAGTCAACAATGTAATCAGTTTTTAATGTAATCACAGCCGATAATGTAGTTACTTGCCAAAAAACGAGATGCAATTTCTGAACCAATAACCAAATACCTTATTCCCTATATCGTAATAAGAGATTACTGTTAGTAATAAGTAATATTACACTATTGGCTGGTTGTTCAATGAAATGATGGGTTTTAGAAAATCCTTTAAAAATGTAATAACTGGAGCCGATAATGTAACAATATACTTATATCACTTTATTTAGGTTTTATTTATTGGCTATAAAGTATCACACTTCCAAGACACTTAACCTTACCATTGCAACCAGACAATAATTTAATAATTGATTACATCATGGGCAAAAAAGTTATTACGTTATTGGTTCAGAAAATGGCAAGTTATTAAATCATCTCCTTTTATTGCATTAATATCTGATCAATGATCACGGTATTGGCAGTTGTAATGTATTTGGCATTTATTACATCGGCTACTTTAAGCCTCGCAATATTGGACCTGAGCAAAGGACGACATCGTCAACACGTTTGGAAGGAGAGCGAGCTTTCCTGTGGCCGAGTGAGAACAAAGCCCTGTCTGCCTCCCTGTTGGTAATCAGCCCTATTGATTAGTGGCTGTGTGGGGCTGTAGGAGCCTGGGAGCCGGTGGCTGTGTGCATATGCACAGGGGTATTAGCAGCGCTTATTCTCCAGGCCTGTGGGACAATGCAGCCTCTGAGCGAGGTGATTAAAAGGCCCGAGCTATTGAGCTCCTCCAATCAATGGCCTCCTGTGCTGCTGGACAGAGCCGCAGGGCAGCTTCCTTAACAACAGACTCAGCCACAAGCTAACATGTTATCACTTCCCCTACCCTGCATTTCTCACCTCTCTCCCTCCCCCCACTAGATCTTAAAGCAGCTTTGTTAAGTGTCTGGGCCAAAGGGGTCCAAATCCCACAATGCCCTGCTGCATATGGCTTGACCACAACACGTTGCAAAGGGACTTGCCATTACCATCATGCGCGATGGCCAATTAAACAAATCTAATAGTGGAGAGAAGAAAGGGGGGTGTTGGAGCACAAGTAGGAGCTTTTCATTTAAATGGATAAGGTTAATGAGTTATTTGTATGGTTGACTTATTCCAATGGTCTAAAAGGTTAGGGCGCATCTACACAGCTGCCCTTTGGAGTGATCTCCTCCGTTTCACGCTCCCTCAAGCAGTGGTAATGAGAGGTCACTGTGCACCATGCAGGGCCCTGTAGCACCGGGACACACAACCACACAACCCCGCGCATATTACTGTTTGCTCCAAAATAAACAGGCCTTGACGAGAGGAACAGGTCATGCCAGTCCTTTTCTCTCTCTCTCTCTCTCTCTCTCAATATCCTGACAAGTGGTCTGCGCTCAGCCCGCTGTGACTGAAAAACAGGCTCCTCTCTTGTTTTTTTGGAAAATCCACTTTCCTATTTTTCAATAACCGCAGAATCTTATTTTTGTGTCCTAATGGAGTCTCTCTCTCTCTCTCTCTCTCTCTCTCTCATCTCTAAATTCCATTTCTGAGAGCAGAGCCTTTCTTCTCTTACGTCTGTCGCCATATAATCAGACCTGCTATTATTTGTTTCACTGTGTGTCTCATCAACACCTCCCTTGATCCAGTCAAAAATATCACATATTACTGACACATAATTATTCATGGAAAATCGAACTCAATCACACGCAGCATGATTACGGAAATAACATAGAGGCAATCCGATGCCAATTTCTGGGAAAGACGGGCCCCCCGTTCTAGACATGAGACCCTGTTTTCGCTTAAAGGTGGAGTCAGTATTCTGTGTGTACCGTGTGTGCCCTGAAAAAAATGTGGTGGTAATTCACAGCCTATAGGCTCTGTAAACTGGTATGTAGACAAAGAGGGCCCATCATAGCTAGCGGTCAGCTAGCCGTTTACAGAGCCTAGGCTGTGAGTTTATTTATTTTTTCAGCACACACAGTAAGGACAGAGAGCGGATCTTGAGGAGATATTCACTGATTTCACAATAAGCCTTCTCCAGTAACGCAGACTCCGCCTTTAATTATCGATTTGCAAATTATTTCATAAGCCGGTATATCCCAAATAGTCACGGCACGGAGAGGCCCGTATCACAGACAGGCAGACAGCCTGGGGTGTGTGTTGCTGTCAGGTGCGGTGTGAGCGGACAGAGGCGGTGGGCTCTGCTTAAGACAAGAGTATTGGACAAACACAAACAAACGAGGCAGCGGCCACTGTGACTCAGTACTCTAATGAACCAGCGTATTGACTTGCTGGCTTTCTCTTTCTCTCTGCCTCCTTGTGTGTGTGTGTGTGAGTCTCTCTCTCTCTCTCTCTCCCTCTTACACACACACACTCTGCCTCACTCTCTCTCCCTCTGTCTGCCGTGTTTGTATGGATCCCAGCTGCCACTCGGAATACCAATTACTGTAGGCCCAGGAGTGGGGGGAAGGAGAGAGAGAAAGAGGAAAAAGGGAGGATGAGAGAGAGGGATGGTTGGGAAGCAATGATGAAAAAAGGAAGGAGAGAGGCAGGAAGGGAGGGAAAGAAGGAACAGAGACTGTGAGCTAGCCCTCGAGAAGAGGCTCAGTGTTGTTGATGTAATAGGTGTAGATTTTTTTTGGTGGGGTGGGGGTCTATGTCCCCCTCGATATAATATTTAGAAGAGGTCAATTTGTCCCACTCAAAAATAATACATTAAGACAACCCCTTAATCCCCGAAAGAGGTTAAAGAATAAAATAAATAACGACTAAGGGTTGGAAAGATTTTAACTTTTGCCTTAAGTTACAGTTCAGCTAACTAGGTAACGCTAGCTGATAGCGCACCCATTTAATTGCCAATGTTGGCTTGGCATTCCATTAGCAATAAAGTGTCATAGTTAACATTGCTGCAAAGTAAAGAGCAGGAAGAAATGATTCCAAAAAAAAGTTCCCAAAACACTGGGGAACCTGATTGTCTTCTCCTTTACATAAATAAAGACATTTCTACCATAAATTGATGCAGAAAAGGAACAAATTGGTCGAACAAAATTCACAAGAATGCAGGAAATGAAGTGTTTGGGTCTTCATCCCTGATGCTGTGGCAGCTCACGAGGAGGGAAAATCAAAACCTGTCCCCCGGTGAGACACTTACATCCCCAATGCTGTTACACTCTTGCAGCTGACGCACAGCGGGGGGAAAATCAAAGGGGACCTTTCAGTGGTCTTCCACAAATAGGTTCACCCCCTGCACAGGGAGGAAGGGAGTTTGTGTGTGTGTGTGTGTGTGTGCGTGCGTGCGTGCGTGCGTGTGTGTGTGCGTGTGTGTGTGTGTGTGTGTGTGTGTGTGTTTTCCAGTGAATTCCCGGGGTCCAGGCTATGTGTAAATCTCCCATTACATGATATGTGTGTTTGATAAAAGGGGATTTGGGGCCTATAAGAGAGCTTACTGGTTCCAGTGACACTCCCTTTCTCCCTCTCTCTTTCTCCCTTCCCTCCTCCAAGCGCTGCGACAATTCTCATGACAACCGTAATGAACACGCTCGCATTCGGCACGATACCACTAATTTGAGAAAATTTCCAGCACAAAGACATAATTAGACAAACTAATTAGACGAAGACTTTCGCCGCAGAAGAGATCCTCCGCAGTTCAACTCAAACGCCTACCTGCCGACGACTAAAATAGGAAGCAAGCCGTCAAGCCATACGTGCCTGTTCCTTTCAGTGTTATAGTGCAGTGAGATGGCTCTGAGATGGCGTACAAGGGAGAATAAGATGATCTCTCTCCAAAGCGCTGCAGCACAGCAGTGTCTATGTTGTAGATTTAGTGTCACATACAGGCTAACAGGTCTCACCCAGTCACACATTGTCCAGCTATTTATATCTGAGGCAGCGGCGTTGTCTAAAAACTGGAAGACAGAAAGAAAAAAGTGAGAACAATCCATGCAGGCCAACAGCTATACCTAAGACATATTAATAAATCAGAAGAGAAAGGCACTCAAATGAGTCGTGGACACTTAAAAAAAATACTGAGTTCTGGTTCATAGGGAGCTATAGGTGAAGTGGTGGGCTATCTAATGAAGAATATGAGGAGAGTACTTAGAGAGTGTTGAGAGAGTTAGAGAGGCGAGGGAGGTAGAAAGGTAATTGATTTTTAAAAGTGATGGGAAAACCCACAGGTCTCAGGGGGGAGCAGCACACCATCTCAACGGATACAGGAGCCCACAGCAGCCTCCAAGAATAATGGAATTAATTATTGGGTCTGATTTAAATACATTTCATAATGGGAACTTAAATTAACATTTCCTAAAGCCCCCAGAGATGGAGTCAAAGTGTAAATTGTTACAATATTTTTTTTTTTTACTTTTTCTCTCGACAATGGAGCCATTGTCCTCTGAATATGTGTTTCTTGTAGGAACTCTGTTGGCACCTTATCATTTTTGTAAACTGTAAAAAAAAAAAAAAAAAAAAGAAATAATAATAATAGGCTAATGGTTTTATTACATGAATTAGGACTGACTCGTGCATACACGAAAACAAACTTCCATGCCCACATAAAAGCTCAGGGGGCCAAATAAGCATGTGCACATGCATACGTACGCATTCATATTTTCTACTGCTTGGCAGACACTGCATTCGCTGTGGAGTCTCCATAGTTGTAGGCATATTTGTAAGAGTAGAGTATAAGAGAGAGAGAGAGAGAGAGAGAGAGGGGGGGGGGGAAGAGAGCCAGACAGGTGTTTGTTATTGCTAATTTTCTGTCAGGTTGCTAAGTCCAGGTCGGCGCAATGCATCTTGGGACTGAAAGTCAGCACAGAGGGCTTCTGTTAGCACCGACTGCCGCTTAAAACAGATAATTTATATGCGCACGCACACACACACACACACACACACACACACACACACACACACACACACACACACACACACACACACACACACACACACACACACACACACACACACACACACACACACACACACACACACACACACACACACACACACACACACACACACACACACACACACACACACACACACACACACACACACACACACACACACACACACACACACACACACACACACACACACACACACAGCACGTACATTACGCACATAGATAGCCCACCTCTCCTGGGGCCTCATCACCGGAGCCAAAACACTGCGGCAGCATACATCTTTGATAGTGAGTTTTTAAACCTATTAGATCATATGTATAGCTATAAAGTATGCATGCAGACTGTACACTACCTCTCCACTGACAAAAGAGTTTTCCCTCAATGGAATTACCTGCATAAATAAACCACAAGCAAATCCACAAATGGAGAACACAAAAGGCAAAAAGCAGTGCTGTTACACAAGGAAATACACACACCTTTGCAGACAGATCTCAAAGGAGCAGGTTATACACAACGTCATTTGAATATAAAAGGAAAATATCCAGTGTTGTGATGCTTCCGAAGTATCCAGCCCATAGTGGCAGGTAAGATGGCTGTATCGTGACAGTGATAGAAACAGAAATAAAAGAAATGTTCACACTGAGAGTGAGGTAACTGGATGGAAATATGGATTTCTGCTGCATATTCATACACAGGTGTCACAAATTAAGCTGTGTTTAGACCTGAATACCAAAGCTTTTAATGTTTATTTTTCTACCTTACTCTAAAGAATTGAAAAAAGGTTATATACAAAACCCTTTTATCTCCTTTCAAAAAAGCTCCAGCCTATTGAATCCAGCAGGGATCAAGTTTGTCTTTACTGGGACTCGAGTAAAGGATTATGTTGCATTAACTTTTATACCGCAGGTTATTTTCTCAAAATATCAATTCCTTGACTAATTGATCGATAGATTATATTGATCAATTAGTCAAGGAATTGATCAGAAAACAGTGACAAATGCCCATTAAAATGTCTTCAGATTGCTCGATTCAAAAACTTGAGATAGTCTGTTTTCATCTTTAACACACAAGAAAAAGAAGTCAATCAAAACAATTTAATTGCTGTAGCTTTTATAGATTTGTTTTGTGGATTGGGTAAAAAAGGTGTTAATTGACTAATCATTTCTAATTCAGTCTAAATACGAAGCAGCCAATCAAGAAATCCACTTCAGTGAACTACAGTCTAAAACCATCCGATGTGTTGTTGTTACCAGAAATTGCACGATTAGAAATAAGGTTAACAACACAAAGGAATTGACCCATTGTTCAGTGCGAGCCTTCAATGCTTGACTGCTGAGTCAGCACTCGAAAGGTAAAAGAAAAAAAAAGGTGCAATGCCCGGCCTCTTGTCTAATTTTGGCAAATTGTCTGCAAAACACCGAACCATTTGAAATATTTCATGCTTGAATTGAGAAATAACTATTTGCCTCATTAAAAAAACAAAGCGTATTTCTCGAACTACCAACTCTGACAAAGAAAGCCTGCAAATAATTGAGTAAAATCCAGATCTCCTGAAGTGCATATACAGTATGCAAGCTATTACAAAGAGTCTCTGGGGCTTTGTGTGACTAGAAATGATGAATTAGCTCTTTTATCAGCGTTGAGGTGCATATTCGACTCCTTCTGGAGAGCATTTTACTGGCTGAACTGTGATATATGTGGGCTGTATATCCTGACAGTGTCGCTTGAATGATGACTTTGGGGAAATGGGTAAGAAGAGCACTCTGAGATGGCCGGTTTAGAAAATATCTATTTGGGGGGGTGAGCCCGCTAATAAAGCATCATGGCCCCTTCATGTCTCTGTATGCTTCAATTACATAGCTCCTTCTTTAGGACAGCAGAGACTCGCTCACTGTAATTTTAAAACTCGAAAACATATTTGACAAGCGTGTGTGTGTGTGTGTGTGTGTGTGTGTGTGTGTGTGTGTGTGTGTGTGTGTGTGTGTGTGTGTGTGTGTGTGTGTGAATATGGGGAAGTCACAAAGCTGAAGAGAAACCCCAGAGCCAGCAGAAATTCTTTGTGGGGCGTGCTGGGAGTATGACAAAGACAGGGAAACAAGCAAGTATACACACAGCTGTACATCCTAGACAGCAAAGAGCCACAGTGAGTGTACACACTTCATAAACTCTTCTGCAGCGATGCATCTGAAACGAGAAGTCCTAATTATTATTTCCATTGTGCCCCCACTCCTTTGACAAGAACCACTAGCTGTGAATGATTATAATTATTAGTCATTGTAGAATAGCAGTCAAGCTGTTGTATCATCAGCAGCAGCATCCAGCACCACATCAGGGTCAAATCCAACTTGAAATGCATGTATGCAATTCAATTTACATTCTCTCTCTTATTTTAAGATATTCAAAAACATGTTTCATTTGACTTGTGCTTAGATGTGTCGAGCACGGATTATGTTTTGCCTCTGGCGTGCTACGCTAAATCGAAAGTAAAGCGACATTCGTCAGCTGATCTGAAAGGAAGACTACTGCAATCTGGTCTCCACATCAATCAAGTATGAAGGAAACACCCATTTGATTCGACTTTCACTAATGTTTGATTGGGGCACAAAGAGTGCAGGAGCCACTACCAGCAGCACAATTAAAGGAGGAGACAGCTTGTTGTCAAAATCACTTTTTGTCCAAATCAGTGAAAATCTCCTCACAATCCTGTCCGTACTGTGTGCTGAAAAGAAATCTGGTGTTGATGCACAGCCTAGATTATGTAAATTGGTATGTAAACAAAAGAGATGCACCGTAGCTAGCAACATGTCCCTTTACAGAGCCTAGGCTGTGTGTAAATACTGAATGTTTTGAGTGCACAATACTGACAGTTGGCATAACATACCATACTGTGTGCTAAAAAATGATCTGGAGGTAATACACAGCCTAGGTTCTGTAAATTGTAATGTAAACAAAGAGGCTCACCTTAGCTAGCAACATGCCCGTTTACAGAGCCTAGGCTGTGTTAACACAGATTTTTTTTTTGTGCGCACACAGTACAGACATGTGACATATCAAGAAGAGATATTCACTCATTTTGACATAAAGTGATTTGGACAAAAAGTTCCAGAATCACTGACATCAGGGAACAAATCTTAGGCCCCTAATGCGTAGCAATTTCCCAAACCTTTGACTTGTATGCTGTGAGAAGATTTACAGCAAAATCCAGCCTGTCTCTTATTTCGCACATAAATTCACAGCATCGTTTTAGAGTTGCAAACCAAGCCGTCTTGAATGGCTGGTAATCATGTACAGCAGCAAATAAAGCGCGGATCTTTTCCGAGGCACTGGTGGTGCCTTGTTAAGTGGCAAAAACAGACAAAACAGCATTAGAAAATGAAAGGTGCAGGGAAAACATCCAGGGCAGAGTGAGATTCTCTCCCATTAGAAGCAACCCTGTCTGTCTCACGGCCGGTTTGTTTGTTCCGATTGGCTGTGGCGGGAGGACGCACCCTGAACACCCCCCCCCCCCTTAACACCAGCAGTAACTATGTCTTTTCCTTTTTTCATCTCACCCTCCCCATCCCCCCTTCTTCCATACACCAAATCAAAGATAGGGCTAATGAAGGTGGCTTATTATTCCAGCATTCTGGACCCTGACACAGTATACACAGTCCAACCTGACATTGATACGTGCCTCATCTCGCCTTCACATTAGCAATTTAAAAAAAACTTAAAATTAGACAATTGGGAGATGTATCTATTAGTGTTATTATATAACAGAAAAAACAGAGCCCTGTTATTGCCACTGTGTGTGCCATTACAAAGGGAACAATACAGGGGCGCGCGCGGCGTGAAACCAATTAAAATCCAGCCCCGTCATATAGCTTGCAACCCTACGAGTCATGTTGTGAATATGTCGCTTTCACACCATTCATGTCAGTTCACCTGCATTAAATCCCCACAGATTTCTGGCTCTGCCTTCTCAAATTTCCACAGAATCACATCTCTCACACTATCTGTTTCGAGAATCCCACCAGTTGGAATACAAGGGGGCCCGGGAGAGTGTGAGAGCAGAGCGGAGAGGGGGAAATTTCACATTATCTATCCATCTGCAATATCAGGGTCTGATGTGGAAAGCAGGAAATGAGCCATGGAACGTTCAAGCCTTTGCGCTGCTCATGGTCCCAGTGGTGGCCAACCACCAGCCTGCACGTTGAGATCAAGTAGGTGCTTTAATAGACCCCCAGCTTAATTGGACTTTTATTTGTTGATGGCAGGAATCCTGATGCATTACTTTAATTATCGTGGCAGAACTAATTCACAAACGCAGTGCAAAAAAAAATAATGCAGCTGGACTTGGCATACAGATAATCTCTGAGTGCTTTCCTCGCTCTCTTGTTGCTGTCCTTTACTTTCTGTATCCTCAAGATACTCCTGCTTCTGCCCTTCCAACAGGGGGATCTGTCTGATAGGATCTGTAAGGCTTGTGATGTGTTTAAAGGTGAAGTCAGCAATTCTGGAGAACGCTTGTTGTCACGATCAGTGAATACCTCCTCATGATCAACTACCTAATTTGTTTTGACAAAAAGTGATTTTGTCAACAAGCCTTCTCCAGCATCGCTGACTCCACCTGTTAACCCATTCAGTGTGCTTTAACATGCCAGCTGTCATGAATGAATCCCAGTGAAAGAGAGAACAAGGGAGAGGAGAGCACCGAGGCCATTTTTATTTTCCCCCAAAAGCGCTGCTGGGGCCCACCCAGATCCTATACTCTGCGTCCATGTTTGCCAGGCCCCTCGGAGTGCAGAGCAGCTCTTGTCTGTTTGGCTGCTGCTATGTAGGGAGGGAGGGGGCACAGCTCCCCCTGCAGAGCTACTGGTCCAAGACAACCACAAGCAGCTTCTGCTCACGTCTACACACTCTGTTCTGTCAATGCCGGCCAGCAGCCAATCAAAGGGAGAGACACTTAATGTCTGCATGATCGCGCTGTTTTTAATTCATTCCATGACTGCACTGTTACAGTTTTGCCTGGGTGCTTCCTTGCCTCGTACTGACACATATTTTTCTAAGAGCGGGCATTCTTTAAAGTAGATTAGCACAGTTTGCCTGTCAGCTACAAATGCAATTTTTGCCTCCCTCAGCCACTGTGGGTGTGTGTGCGTCAGGATGTGTTTGGGTATGTTTACGTGTGTGTGCATGAGTATGCCAGCAGCGTTTGACTACAAATGTGTGTTTGTGTGTGTGTGTGTGTGTGTGTGTGTGTGTCTTCCTGGAACAGCTCCTGTCTAGGGGGGGCAGAGCAGGCAGCATAGAGCTGTGCAGCGCCTCGGTCCCTCAGGACATGCTGCAGCTCTCTCCTCGCGGCCATGAAAAGCAATCAGTGCCCAGCCTTCTCCCCTGGTCTTACCTCTGCCTTTAATTACAGAGAAAGACTGCCTCCGCTGGGCTAGCAGCCAGCATGTCACAGCCCAAATGCTAGGCAGGGCTGGGGTCGGCGCGGCGGGCCTCTGCATACAGTGGCCTGACATTAATACAGTGTGTTTTAGCACAAAGCCTGATGGGCCCAGCATGCTTCTCTCCACACAGACTAGGGCCGAGAGCAGGTGACTTCCATACTGTATAGCGATACAGTGTGCAGAGAGAACTGCAGACATAAGAAGCACAACGGGGGCTCCATGTAGGCACACAGGGAAAGCCCTTCCTATACGCCTAATGAGATGTTCTGGATGTGTTCTGCCGTTTGCAAAAGTCAGAACTTGCAGAACAAGCTACCAGGCAAAACCTAAGCACATAAAAATGAATGCATCAGGAAAAAGGCACGTGCACAGAGAGGGGGGCTTGAGCCCCTGCCCTGAGTACAAAAGTGCCCTTAATAAAAAAATTAAAATATTTAATTAATTTCTTAATTCATTCGCCGATTACCTGATTGTTTGCTTTTCCATTACATAAATAATGTCATTTCCACCCAAAATGAATGCAGGAAAGGCACAAATTGGTGCATACAGTTCCACCAAACTGCAGGAAATAACATGTTTAATGCCCTCCAAAATGTCTGTGCACGGCCCTGATCACACAAATAAACAGTTGAGATACTGCAGAGTTGTATACTGATGGAAGGTTCTTTTCTTTATTCGTATTCCCGGTGATTCAAACACACAAGTTGTGAGATATTCAGTAGGAACGTGATTTTCATATGCGATTAACAGGTCAATAATAAAGGATAGCTGATGAGGATCAGTTTGTGCTATAATTGAGACTCTATCCCATTCGACAGACGTGGTAGTAGAGGCCCAACACATGTGCCTAAGGCTGAAGCAGAGGAGAAGCCACAGAGCAAACACACACACACACACGGGCAGGGGAAGATAAGAGCCTATGTACACAAGCTGTTGGTTTTATTGCGGCAACATAACGCTCGGATAGCATTTTAAACACATTTTCGGGGAAAAGGGTTCTAGCTTCCAGCGCAGTCCTCCCTGCTGTGAAACAGAGCCTTGGTGCTGAAATGTGTCATTGGGCTCAATTTCTCACCCAATTTCAACCGAACAGAGGAAGGCACTTGGTTGAAAGCGACAAGACCGACCAGGAGCAAGGGGTGAATGGGGAAAGCTACTGGCTCGGGGGACACTTTTTGATATGATAGCTCTTGTTAGTTTGGATCTTTAAAACAAGGCCAGGCGGCTAGAGCAAGGAGGCCCCATCCACATGTGACACTGCCTCGGCCCCAATGGTGTTAAACGGCCTCATGATAACACATGATAATGAGTCCAACATCAACATGTCAACTCAATTTGGCCTCCCTTAAAGGCTCTCTTTGACTCAATCAATGCATGGCCTTCCATCTGGTTTCCACTGCTGGCTTCACATTAGACTAGAGGGCAGTGATCAACAGCGCCCTATGACTGCCACCATTCACTTTTTTTTTTTACATGACATTTATTTTTTCTCAGCAAATCTACCCCACTAATGCTGAAAAGTCAACAACAACAAAAAACTAAACGTGTGAAACAGGCTAATACAAGCCTCCAGAACATGAATGATGGAAAGTCACATCAGGTCAATAACCGTGCTTGCTGTGCTGATCGTTCATTGTGCCGATAAATTAAACAGGGTATTTTACTTGAAATACCACCATTTTACAAATCATTTCCAATAAACATCAGCCAGGCAGAATTTCCAGCTCGTTAAAAATGTAATCCAATTAGAGTCCCGTTTAAAACTAAAGTTAACAGCTGATTATGGGTTGCAGCTGATTTCCTCTCTAGCAGGAGCTTGTCTGGCTCGCAGTGTGTTTGACTGGGACATCCAGTAAACATCTGTCATGAGGCGTCCTTAAAGGGGGAGCACCACAGACACAGCAAGCCACTGATCTAGTGACCCGACAGTGCAGGCATTCACACATGCCCCCCGGTGCACCTGTGTGTGCGCTGCCATCGTCATGTTTAGGCCAATTTTGAGGACATTGTGCTCGTGAAGCGTTTATGAATCATTTATTCGCCATATCACAGTGGAGGGGCCTAGCTACTAAGATGATGTGTTATCCCATTGGGTTTCAATAGCCCATTCATGAATCATTCATTAGTTCAGATTATAGATTATCCCCCGCCTATATTCTTTTTCTTATTCATTTTTGGGGGGCAGCAGCACTGGGCGGGATGCATAACGTTTATTCAAAATGACGTCCCCCCCCCCCCCACACACACACACACACACACACACAGGCTACTGTTTGTCTTCAAAACATACAAACAGTGCAAGCAAGGCAGCCGACTTCAATACGAAACCACCACACGTGGCATTTGTATTTGTGTTGAATTGCAGAGCCTATAAAGCGAATGGGTGAGCGCCTGAGCTTCAAAGAATTGGGGTTATTCATTTTTTTCGCAGGAAATGGGGTAATCGATGGAGCAGCAGAGACGAATGAATGTAGGCTACGACAGCTGTCCCAAGGAGGCAGGGTATAGGCAGCTCTACTACACCGCATGCTTGGTGCGTTCTCTTTTTGGACTAAAAATGTCCGATCACGTCAAATCAAGGAAAGCGGGGCTATACAACAGCATGTGTGAGTGTGAATAGAGCTGTCATGTGAATACATAAGAGAGACATCGCTCTCTATTCAAATACATACGGCAATAGCAAATGAATAGCATGATACAAAAAAAAAACGTTTTCACACCCTACCTCCGGAGCGTATGCGCCCAAACTGCGTCGCAGTGGGATCCTTTCTCGGCCGCTTATTTTGGACAGTAGATCAGAGATGTGTCTTTGCCCCGAAATGAAAACACTTCCCCTGCATGTTTCCCCCGCCCTCCCACCCTCCTGTACCCCGCCACCAGCAGCAGCAGCAGCAGCAGCAGCAGCCCGGGCCTCCAGTAATAGGCTATAGCAGGTGGACGCGCCTCTCAATGATGGAGACAGCGCGACTCTCCTCTCCCCTGCCGCCGCCGCTCCATTTTTTCAATTACGGAAGAATTCGTATTCCAGGAAAGGCGCTATAGTGCGGCCAGCATGTCCTATATTGTCGCCTTCTTCTTGTCTCGGGACGAAGAGGGGCCGTCGCCTCTCAAAACTCCCCGATTCGCGGCGGGCACCCCCTTATCTCCTGTGCTCTACCTCCTATGAGATGCTTGATGTTGCCATTGTCACGGCGTATTTTTCCTTCCTTTTCCCTTTTTTTCTCTTTTTTCTTTTTTGCAGCTGGACCTCTCCCCCTGCTTGCGGCGCGCAGTCTCGTAGGCGCGCACTTTGCTGCCTTGCCTGCTCCCCCTCCGCCGATTCTTCTCGGTCCGACCTATGAGCGCGCACAGCCAGCCCGACGCAGGGGCACGCACTGCTGAGACGGACGCGCTGAGCAAATCAGGGAGCCCACTCCAAATAGGACTGTATCATAACAGGGGCAACTGCAATGACATGAATAATGAATACGCTACTCATGTATATGCCTATGCTGGGATGGATGATAGTCCCACTCATAGGCTAACACTTACCCGGACTGGAAGAAATATTTGGATAGACTCTGGTGAGTCGCTCTCTCTCCCAGTATGAACGGGGATGTGCAAACTGCAAGAAAGAGAATTGTAAATCAATGGGAAATCGATCGAACAATGGAATTTTCCCAGCCCAACATGGGACTTTGTGGATGCGTAACTGTTAATTGTAAACGAGTCTTTCTGAAGTTGCAGTGCACAGTTGTGTTGTAGGCTGTGAGAGCTCAGTGTGCAGGCTACCCCATGTGTGTCTGACAGTCAATAAATTGATGACTCAATGTAGTGAGGGGAATCAAAATTGATCAACAACTATTCTGTTAATCGATTCATCCAATTTTTTCAAAAAATACACATTTCAAAGATATAGTCACCTAATATGCAATATGTACTTTTCATGGTTTTCAAAATAGTTTTGACTGACTAGAGACTATTAGAATAAAAACAACCCTCTCTTTATTTCTCAATCTCAACCTTTCTGAAAATCTGTGTTTCAAAACCCCAGTCAGATTGATCTCCCCTTATGACATCATAAGGGAATATGCCACTCCCCCTTACCAACCAAACTTAGCACCTCCTCCACCAGTGATAAGCATGCCACCACATACCCCTGGCAGTTAGGTTCAGGTCCAATCAGAGCAGACTGGGCTTTTGGAAGGCAGGACGTGTTTTAGCAAAGGGTTAAAAAAGAGGAGATTCAGCCATTGCACTGATTGATTGATTGATTGATTGATTGATTGCTCATAAACATTGAAAAACGGGTTTTTTCATCTTATTTAAAAGGAATTTTTAGTGTTGGGTATTTTATTGCCATCATTTCTCACACATTATGAACAAGTTCATAACCACTTAAGTGATAAAATTGCTCCAGTTAGATTTTCTTGAGTAGTTTCAATTTGTCCAGGAATGTAAAACTGGTAGGCAAGGGGACTTTAAAAAACTTGAAATCCTTATTGTAAGGTGGTGAAATTACAAAACAATATGTTGATGTTATTACCAACATTATGATGTCAACACAACTTGCAGACATTTTTTTTTTGTTAATCAATACATTTGATGGTAAACCTCGCAACCATTTGTGGTCTTCATAAACACAGACAGACAGACAGACAGACAGACAGACAGACAGACAGACAGACAGACAGAGAGAGAGAGAGAGAGAGATATAGAGAGAGAGAAATTACCTTAGAAATAGATGAGAAGCATTTTTCTATTTTATAAGCAGTGCTTTCAAGTACAGGACCTTTGCTTTTGAGCTTAATAGTGACTCAGGAGTTTGAACAGGAGTTCTATCCAATCTTCTTAAAATACCCTTTTAACAGCAGACAGTCATCATTGCAGATTTTTTAAAGTAGACACAATTTTTCTAACAGCTTCAGTAAATTGATAAGAAAACTGTCTGACAAGAGCAGAACAATTCCACGCTGGCATAATTACAGAACTTCTTCATGTCCTTACATTTAACAGAGGTAATCACTACAGCAGTGCGATGAATTTAAAATTATATAACGGGCTGAACTACAGAAAAGTAACACTGACGATGGCAGCCATCAATCATCTGCATAGTCTAAACCATTGATCACCTGAGATAATGTCATACTCTCAAAGGCTGTCACATTTGTTGCCGCAAATGTTTACCAAGTTTCACGTCCAGCCAACTGAAGACAAAGGGAAAGGAACATCTGTGCCTGTATTCGTCTCCCATTATTATAACTGTGGCATAATACGGCATTTGAAAGATATTAGAATTATCCTCAGCTATCAAGCAAAAAATACATCTCTTTAAAATGAAATACAAAATATAATTAAAGAAAAGTATATCTAAACCTCACTGCTGCACACAAATGTATAACTTTGATTGATTTGAGTTTTAAAGGTCCAATAGCACTATTTTTCATTGACTAAATTCATTTTTTCATCCAGTCCGTGCAAAAAAAAGTTCATCATAAACTGATTTCACACTAAACATACTGTATCTTTGAAACGTAACTTTTTTTTATTTCAAGGTTATTATTTTCTAGGATTTTTTTTAAAACTGATCTGTGGCACTAATTACTCTCTGACGCAAATGAGAAGAAAGAAGAAACAAAGAGTGACACATTGTTTGCACATCCTGTGTTTCAGAGAAACAGTTCCCCTAGTGTGACGCCCGTGCAGCTGTCCATCACAGCTGGGAGCTTCACAGGTTCTGATTCTTTTCACACAGATGTGAGGGGATTTGGTTGAGTTTGGGCAGTGTTACTGTTGTGAATGTGTTATGGTTCATATACATGTTGTTCTTCCTTTTATTGTGAGACAAGAGTCCCCCACACTACATTACTAACAATGTAAAGAAAGGATATTACTTGTACTTTCTTTACATTACATTCCATTACATGTCATTTAGCAGACGCTTTTATCCAAAGCGACTTACAACTGGAGCACACATTCATACATCGATAGCAGCAGCTAACACGCAGGGTGCAAGCTAACTATCTGGAGAAATTTAGGGTTCAGTGTCTTCCCCAGGGACATGTGGCAGGGAGATGGGGGAACGAACCACCGACTCTGCAGATGCGGCTCGACCACCCTACCCACTGAGCCCTACCCTTTATCATCCTCTCAATTGTCTTTGTCTTTATAGAGGAAATATTTGTGGATATCTCTGTTAAAATGTTTTGGGGTGTTATGTTGTTTCTTAATAAGCAAATACTGAAACAAAGGCTTATTGCTTTATAAAAGGGTCAGTGCACACCAACTCTATTCAGCATTAGTTATTTGGTACTGTGCTGTCTGCCGAGTTTAAGCCAAATGTTTCAAATGCAGCCACTTACTTCTGAAAAATAAACTCCCTGGAAATTGAAAAAAGATGATTGTGACAAAAGTGAGTCAAGCCTGAATTTCAAATAAAGTGAGGTTTCTTCAGGCCGAGCAGCGGGAAAGTGCATCTGAATGAAATGTGAAAAATGGGCAGATCCTTTCATAACACAGTTTCAGGTTCAAATCAATCCACAGGAGGCGTCTGTGCCGTTCAAGCCCGTGTAAAATTAAAGTCTGTGAGGTGCTGAGAGCAGAATGTTAATGCTGAGATTTCAGGCTGTGACGCTCACCGGGTCGGACAGTCGGTGTGAAATATCCAATAAGATTATGACACTTCTAACCTGCATGCATCCATTTTTTTGTATTCGCATCACCGCGCCTGACCAAACAGACGCAGGATAGGGGTCATTTTCCCTGATTTGTCGGCTCTGTCTGCGGGTGTGGTGAGCTTGAGTAAAAAAAAAAAAAAGGCTCACATGCAGGTTCACACGGATTCATGTGAATCCATCTCAAAGGTCTTACAGGCCATAACAAACATGTAATATCCTCCTCACCATGTCCTTGGCCCTCAGGCATTTGATCCAGTTTTACAGTTTAAAGAGTTCTGGGATATTTGCCAAATCATACTCACACCCGGTACACCCATGCTCTTTCAAGGTTTAATGATAATTTCATTTCGATAAAAATGTTTTACAATAGTGGGAATGGCTTTTTAAAAATCAAAAAATAGTGTAAGACATGAACACGAATTGTGATTTCAAATTGAACCCTCGAGAATATAGCCTGAAGTAGTTATTTCTCACCTCAAGAAGTCGTTTCTTTGACAGAGTCGAGAGACGGACAGTGACGATGATGTCATCCAGGCACAGACCCCAGGGTCGCTCTTACTGAAGTGAATAATGGAACAACTCCTGTGGGACTCTTTGACAGCAGCCACAGTGCTTTTTACTAAGACATGGGGACATTTAATCTCATGATATCACCAGCTCTGATTTCCGCCTTAGACAGAGATATTGTGACTTTGCTGTCCAAAATCAGTCGATGAGCACACAATTTAAAACACAGCAGGGCTTGTCTTTTTTCCCTTTTTAGTATTCTGCTTTTGAGAACTACATGCTTCAAGTATTTCATATGCTGGTTGCATCCTACACACAGAAAACAAAGGTTTGGAGTAAAGGAGTGGAACATTTTTACAAACCAATCAGTACACTCTCACAAGAAGTTACCTTATGGAACATAAACCATTTCACTTGTAATGATCACAGGTTAAATTGATTCAGTTTTTGTATTTGTTCTAAAAAGTAAGAATTCTCCCTGTGAGTGTTGAACACATTTTGTTATTATTATTTTTTTTTTTAAGATTTTTTTTTGGCATTTGTATGCTTTATTGATAGTGCAGAGAGACAGAGGTGAAATGGGGCAGAGATTCGAGTGACATGCAGAGAACGACCGTGGGCGGGAATTGAACCCGGGTCTGCTGCTGGGCCCGGCCCGGGGGGGGGGGGGGGGGGGACGCCCTACCAACTGAGCTAAGGGCGCCCCCCAACACATTTAAATTCATGAGACATTCTTATGAAATGTTGTATCTGCAGCAAGCACACTGTACATATTACAAATGTGTGGCCATGCTCTCCTCAGAAGTTGCATCATCTGCAGCAAAAGAGTGTACTTGCAGGGATGGGTAATACCACTACATCTGTGCTTATTGACATTAGAAGGCTGTGCGCGTGCGCCGGTGCACGCGTGTGTGAATATTCATTCTCCTTTTGACCAGGAGCATTGATATAGTACACGGGGATTACGCATATAAATCTACACTCCCACACAAAACGGTGGAAATAACTACATCTCCTCCGAGGCACCGATGCATATTCATCGAGGCGTAGACGCCCTTGGTCACACACTGGTTCCATTGTCTGCAGATGGGAGAGAGCTGACTGTCTGGTGCAGGGGGATGGCCCTGAGTCTCTGCCTGCTGTGCAGTGTTATCATTATGAATAAGAACTCGGTGGACTTCAGCAACAGGCCACGGAAAGGTCGGCAGGGATTTGACGTGTGTGACTCAACCCCTATTATCACCTGTGCACTCTCAACAGCTCTCTCAGGGGAACCGGGGATGTAGCTCTGTGGCCATGTTTAGAAGATCTAGACCTTAAACCCATTACTGAATCACCACACAGGTCAGAATTAGCAACATATAGACTGAAAGAGTGCGCTCGGCAAGGAGATATTCTCCTATCTTCACATCGGTGGCATGTTCTTTGAAAATCTCTCCTTCAGCAGAAGAAGGTCGTGGTTTGAATTAGGAGCCGTCTGCGGTGCTGCGGTCCATATTAAGGACGTTATTAAAAGGCCTGCAGACTGCTGCATGGTAAACAAGGAGACAGCTTCCTCATTACCTCCTCAAGACATGCAGACAAACAGCTCCCAACGGCACTAATCACATGCACGTCGCCACACAGAACAATTAAGGGTCATTGAACTAAAGATATTGCCATTCGGTTTTTTAAACATGAATAGCCAGAAAGATGTGTTAGTCCATCTCGTATTGCACAGTGTAACTTCAATACTTAAGAGCGGTATGTCCTTGACCGTGTACTGTATATCCAACACATACATTACACACACACACACACACACACACACACACACACACACACACACACACACACACACACACACACACACACACACACACACACACACACACACACACACACACACACACACACACACACACACACACACACACACACACACACACACACACACACACACACACACACACACAGCTTTGCCTCAGCAGAGAAGGGGAGCAGCAAAACATTTGGCTCCGTGGTATCTAAAGCTCTTTCACAGAACCCGTTCAGATCGCGGTGATTTATGTTCACTGAATAATTAGCGAATAACCTGTTAGGGGCAGCAGCTGAGCGTTGTTGGGAGTCGCTGATGAATAGTCTCATAAGCCCCTCCTAGGTTAGATTAGAAGGACGCCATTAACATCAACTCATCTGCCCGGACATCTGACGCATGAAAGGAGAGCCATCCAACCAGTAATCATCGGGTTGCTCTCCTTTTAAGCAGGCCTTTATCAAAGCGTACTTTCATCTATAATGTGTGACTTCCTCAGGAGGTGGTATAGGCTCCACTATGCAGCAGCAGCAGCGGGTCAATGTCTGTCACATGTTTTTGTATTTTTTATTGTCGGTATCAATTATAATCATGAGGAAAAAGGCCCTCATAGAAAGAGAGGTCTAATGTATCCGGTCCCAAAAGGAGGATCGAGGGAGGTCTCCAGGGGCATCCACTGTCACTTCTGTCCGCCAGACAGTCAACACAGTGACAGAGTGCAAGGATTCAAGGGACACCACATCAATAATCCATTAAATGCTTAATCTTAAACAATTTCCAACATATTAGGCTCATTTTCAGGTTCAATTATGTAATTTGGGTTTCTACTAGAAACTGTTTAAATGGTGTAGTGTCCAAAACATCCTTTATATTTCTCTAAGTGGCATTGATGAATCTCCTCTTTTCAGCCTCTGTCTGAAACTTAATGTCGTGACATAGGTACGAAGGCGGGGACTGCTAACTTCAGTCACTGACAGGAAGTTAGCCAAAAGAACCATTTCGCTTACTTCTCCTTTAAATACGCAGTAATCTTTCCTGTTGGGGCATCTAAAAAATGCTCAAAATATACAAAGTGAAAAAGGTAATAGTTAAGCTAAGCTAACAGCTGTATGTAGAGTTGTATCAATATTCTTATCTTACATTCAGCGAAAGTAAAGTGAATAAAAGCAACCCTACTAAGAATAACATCATAGAGAGATTATTAAACATTTATTTATCCATCTGCAATGTACTCACAAAAGTCCACAAAGCGGGTCATCCCGATGTTCCCACAGCCCTATGTTCCTGAAATTGGTGATTAGGTCCAGGCATCACAGCTGGGGGTAAGGGAAGAGGTTTAGAATAGGAGTGAGACTGACACATACGCACACTGACATACTTTTCTGTATTATATAGTTAGATAACGTAGAAATGTGGGAATATAGGGCAGTGGGAACATAAGACACGCTCTCCACAGTCAAAATAGCCTTCAATACAATGAAACACGCTTTGCATTGTGTTTATAGTACAATTGTCTTTTTATTTAATTTATTTATAGACACAACATTGTTCCAAGGTTCCTAATAAAACACATCACATCCAAATAGCCCTCGGAAAATGAGGACACACGTACATGTACTGTCAGTGTTGTTTAAATATCAACATTTACATGGTATCCTCAAGAGGAAGTCTCTATCTTCTGATCAAACACTCCAAAAAGCTGTCTCAGAACAGTTAACAATCAGATTAATAACATTTCATTAGAGGAGGCTGGTCAACCAAAGCTGAATGTTATAACTGATAAGGATATGACTGGAAAATGTTCCCAGAGGAGGCTTTGAAAATGTTGCCGAGCAAATGTGGATCCAGTAGTGGTGAAAACCATTCATGATTTATTCGAGTGTTATATTTATATGAATGTGACATACTGTATACTGTAAGTGAGTCCAAACATCCGCGTTATGTCGGGATTGGTCAATAAGACTTGATTATCTGCCAAATGGGGAAAAAATATCATGGCAAATGTGCATTATCCCATTAAAGTACGTGCTTTATGAAGATGTTCCTCTAACGATATACTGCAAAATGACACAAACTGCAAAACAATCTGTCACTCAGTGTTTGAACTGTGATCGCTGAAGCACAGAAAAATTATTATTATAAAATATTATTATGTGCACATCCTTGATACATTAAAAAAACTATTGGTTCTGTTTATTTTCAAAATAATTAAAACAATTAAATCAATACAAATTTTGCGTCAACAAACACCAAGGCATATGGAAGTTATTATGTGTACTCTCATCCATTTCCAGTGCAATTGAAAATGTCAATAAACCTGATGTCAAAACTGAGGAGGAGGAGGGGCAGCCATGTTGACTAACAGATGTCTTACACACACGTATGCGATATACAAGGTCTCTTATGCTTGGCTTCAGCTGAAGCAACTGGCATAGAAGCTCCATCTCTGGACACCAGCCAGTGCTAAACACACTTGCTCCCTGTTCTGCTTCTCCTCCTTCACTATGGTGAGCGGTGGCCTTTATTCACATTAGTAGGAGGAGATAGTCACATGAGGTGGGGGGCTTGGCTGGAGTGGGAGTAGGTAGTGGGGATGTGTCCCTACCCTGCTCCCTCCCCTTTACTGATTCCAGGGTACGCCATCTGTGAAGGGATGGCGAGACATGTCTGTGGCAGCTTCTCTCAACAGGTGCAGTTCCCACAGCCCTTCACACTGTTGACAATCTCCTCCTGTAATTTCTTCCTCTCCTCCTCCTTCTGGGAGATGCGCTCGGCCGGCTGCTTTGACGCAGGCCCATTGCTGTTGAGGATTTTGCTGTTCTGGGTGTTCCACAGTTCTGAGTACAAGCTGCCCGGGATACTGAGGAGAGTGCTGTGGTCGCCTCGCTCTGCAATTTTACCCTGGAGGAAAAATGGACAAAGGAAAAACAGAAAAGTATGAAACCTAAGCTTGGGTATTGGCAAGGACTTCTCGATACGTTACACATCACAATACATTGCGATATGCCAATGTATTGTATGATGCAATATATTGCCATATTCCACGTAGTTTACTGAAAAGGTCAAAACAGAGCTGGAATACAAGTTGCTGTGTACGATCTGGTTGATGTTAATAGATCACATTGCACTATATTGGTAATTCAGCGGACAAATTCAGTCAAAACAAGTTCATTTAAAACTTGAATTCAGATTCAGAACCCAGACATTTCAGGCAACTAGCCGTACTGGGACATCTACAGGCGCCTTGGATGCAGTTCACACCCGGTTTATAACGTTTTCTTTTTACATTTTTTACAAAAAACGATTTTTGGAGCTGACGAGCTCAGCCCTTATTAAACTAAAATATATTAAAAAAATGCTGCAACAAACATTGAAGTTAGAATGACGAGGCCATGAACACAGTCCTATAGTTAGCATCACTTCATGTCCACACAACACTGACCACACTCTCTGCGGAGAGTCAGCGCCCCCCTAGAATTCTTCCGCCTCCCCAACAACTGTTGCAATATCTCTCGCAAAAACACGACCTCGCAGACACACACAGGCATCCACAAGCAACAAACACACATCCCTCCCACACAGTCAAACACAAATGAAGCCCCCCCCTCCCTTCCCCCACCTCCCCTGAGCATGCAGAGGTGTTGGCATCATCTTTGGTGCACCCAAGATGAGCACGTGACTGCTTCCGCTCGTTATTTTAATGAGCGCCCCCCGGCAGTCCTCTGCTGGCGACACCAGCAAACGCCATGGCGACATCACACGCAAACATGCCTCCTCGCCACGACCCTCTGATCCCTGCCATCTGACTCTGGGAACATGGAACCACACATGCTCACTCGCCGTAGTTCAAAGAAGCCTCTTCTCATTTCATCCTATCTTGTGGCCTCAGCACTGGTGGAAACTGTCACTTGATCTGCGACATTACATATTAAGTCTAACGTTCCAGATCATAACCGACTTCACTGTGTCTTTTTGTGCTTTGCAGTGTCACACTCTCAGTACCCAATGCATTTGGCTCCTCACTTACTCCTCCGTGTTACAATCGGCCTAAGATATTCGGCGTCACCACATTCTGTAAAAACATTCTGTTTTTAAGTCACTTTAAGCGTGACTTAAACACATTTGTCCATATATATATATATACATATATACATATATATATATATACATATATACATATATATATATATATATATATATATATATATATATATATATATATATATATATATATATATATATATATATATATATATATATACATATATATACATATATATATATATATATATATATAACGAACGAGAACGGTGATCTCCATTAACAGACATGTTTAGTCCTGGATGAGGCCTCATCAGTGTCTGGGAAGCTGGCCCATACATTATTAGTCACCGAGACAAACAAGACACGCCATCTGACCAACACAGCCAGACCAGTCAGACTGCTTTAATGAGCCCTTATGGAGAAAATAATACATTCAATTCTACCAACCAGTGTCCTGTTGTTGTTGAGGTTAATGAGAAAAACTAAAAGTGTGTTCACATCACGCACATTGTGGAATAGGTAACTCAAGAATAAATGAGTGGCAAACACAGAGGCTACTTGCTAAATTTCTGTTGGCTGGCATATAGGGTGCACTGAAGGTCATGCAGAGTGCAGGTCACCATCCTAATTGGACTGGCAATTAACACAGCACATGTTTATACTCTGAAAACTTATTATTATTTGCTTTTTATGAACCTGACATTACAACTGGAAATGTTCATCAGGGAAGGTATTAGATATATTAAAAAAGTGGATAAGTTCTTACCTCATTGAGGACTATAATCTCGTCTGCGTCCACGATTGTGGAAAGCCTGTGGGCGATGAACATTGACGTCCTGTCCTTCACCAGCTCCTTCACCGAAGTCAGGATGTTCTGAAAGAAACAAAAGATGAATAACTGCCTCACTCTGTTGAGCTTTACAAGAGAATCCTCGAATTCAGATGAAAATAGCAGCCCGTGCCTGCAATAATGGAGGTCTGAAAATACAATAACAGTGTATGAATGACAGGATATATATGAAATGTACTCCCAAACTTTGATTTGAAGGAGAAGCTAAATCAACAGAATGTTGCCCGGCAACATCCACCTTCATATGCTTTTCTTTCCAATATTTATTTATGATAATCTGAAGACGCCATCATGGTGAAAGGCGACAGAAAAATCTCAAAAAAACAACCACAACGACTGCCCTACTCTTTTTACAAAGATTGAATGAGGGCATGCAGCATTTTCTTATTAAATGTAACAATTGCAAAGACTGTGGGGTTTAAGCCGAGCTGGAGATTAAGAAGGAGAGAACAGTAGCAGCTGGCAAGGGAAATTATGGGGGTGGTGTGTGTGTGTGTGTGTGTGTGTGTGTGTGTGTGTGTGTGTGTGTGTGTGTGTGTGTGTGTGTGTGGGGGGGGGGGGGGGGGGTGGAGGGGGTAGGGTGTTTGTCACAGCAGGTATGTGACGCAGGAGTTAACTGAATTAGCGTGTGCCTACTACAGCAGGTGACTGAGTGGGTGTTTGTTCTGCTTAATGCGAATGAGGGAACGGCGACGTGTCAGGTGCAGTACGTGCTTCAGAGAATGGGCATTTGTGGGTATGTTATGTACGCATGCCTGTGTCTGTCAGTGTGGATGTGTTCATGCACTGTCAGGCCCACCTCTTCAGTGATAGAGTCCAGGGAGGACGTGGCCTCGTCATACAGGAGGATGGGCGGATTCTTCAGGATTGCGCGAGCGATGGCGACCCGTTGCTTCTCCCCCCCTGGAACAAATCCACACATGTCATAAATAAAAGCAAAGCAGGGTACAAGCAAAAGGTTTGAATAACGTGAAGGTACAGCAGGTCTCTCTCTTGGCCCTTCTCAGAAGATAATAGCGACTTTAAGCAGCGACGTTTGAGGGAGGGTTACAGCGTCCGGGAAAGATTCCAACGTGTTGCTGTAGTAGTGAAATCCGATATCACTAAGCAATTCTCATAACTGCTACTTGCTGCAGAAACTGGCTTCTGAACATTTTGGCTACAATGTCTCTTAAAGTGGCCCGATCCAAACATCCGTTCCTCCGTTCTAGACCTACGGCGACGGGAGGTGATGACATGAATTTCAAAAGTTGTTCTCGACCACCGTAGCCATCCACTGAACTGTCGCTGCTTAAAAACCTTAATGACCTCATGGGGTAAGCACACAGACAACACCAATGCTACAGGCCTTGGACTAGTGAAACAGACTTTCGTTTAATTGAGGGGAAAAATCAGCAGGACGCAACGATTGCTCCCACTGTGTCTGACTTGGCCCTTATTACATTCAGTATGAGCTGTGTGTGGCCTCTTGAAAGCAAGCGTCATTTAGCGGATACATTAATTGCTGGCAAAGGAGAACAGCAATGAAGAAAGTTAGGAACCACACAGCCCAGACTGCCCCCCCACTTCCCCCCCTTCCTCTGAAAACTCAATGGCAGCTGTCAAGTACAGCAGCCGCGAAATTAATGAGAAGTTAGCCGTGTCTTTAATTTGTCCGTTCTCTCACTCACTCAGTCATTCCACATAAAGAAATCTGTTCCGCCAGTAATTGCATCTTGAATGCTGAGTGAAAGTGCTCTCACACTCTGCTGTGTTTACGTAGGTTAAATGAGTTGCAGGGTGGCGGTAAGAGCCAAAAACCACAGTATTGTGCTTTCTCTGCAGATCAAATAAGGTATTTCGCCGTAAAACAAGTTCATACACTAAGAAGAATAAGACAACAGCTAAAGATAAAAGAAGAGAATGCTGCAGCTGCAGATCAGACATGAGTAATCTCACATAAGGTCAAATTTGATAGTTAACTCGAGTTTAATTGTTACTTTTTTTCCTCTTTTAAGAAAACATCACCTCATAATCACAATCTCAAAAGTAATTTTCCATTGCCATAGTTACACAGAAGTTTTTAAAAGTCTAGAGCTGTGCAAACCAAAATATTCCTTTCATTCTTTTCCCAAAGCATACAGCATGGCAACTAGCATCCTGATATATATTCTGGGCACCAGATGGGGGACAGAAGCGCATTGCTTCATTTAATCTTGATTAACTGTATAGAAAGAACGTGCTGTAACAACCTGACAATGAAATATCAAAACTTAAGACTCAATACTTAAAAAGATCAATGATGAAACAATCATTTTGATAGGAATAGTTCTGCTCTCTAAAACTATTTGGCGATACCATGTAATGAAGGTAGGAGTTCAGCGACTTACAGACAGATAAGGTACAATCCAAAACAAAGAAACCATTGGAAAAAAATTAATATTCAAGCCATATTCTGTTAAAACTATACCTTAAATCTCACACAATGAACAGCCTAATATCACAACATCAATGTTATATTAATATAAAATTATCAGTTGGTTAATCTGCAACAATTTTGATTATCAATATATTGCCTAGTTAATTGACGTAAATCCATTCTACACAATCTCTAGTCCCAGCATCTATGAGAGGATGTGATGCTTTTCTCTGGTTTACTAAATAGAACATGTCTTGATTTTGGACGGGGGGGATCAGAAAATAACCTTTTTGAAGGTTACCTTGGGCTTTAGGAAAAGGGCCTTTTTTCACAATGTTCTTAGGTTTTATCGATTGAATGATCAATATAAAAAACAGAAATGTCAGATCAATGGATAATGAAAATAACTGCTGGTTGCAGCCACCTTATAGAACAACAATGTACTCAATGCACTGTATACACATTGGAATAAGCCAGTTACAATATTAAATTCTGATCTTTCAATGTTTGAGCTTAGTATACCATCGGGGGAAATATACAGAACACACAGCTCTATAACTGGCTTCTGCAGAGGAGATCATATCTAAACAGTAGTCATAATAGTGCAGCAAACCTGACAGCTTGAGGCCCCGCTCCCCAACCTGGGTGTCATAGCCATGGGGCATCTTGAGGATGGCGTCGTGGATGCCTGCTAGACGTGCCACTTGGTAAACCTCCTCTGGTGTGGCGTTGATGTTGCCATACTGCAGGTTGTAGAAGATGTTGTTGTGGAACAGAACGGCATCCTGACAACAACACAGTCACAGAACAAATAGACGTAAGAAAAATGAGGCTTCAGAGAGTAAAATTTAATGCGGCGGAGAGACAGAAACAGAAGACTGTATATGCAAAGACAAGGGAAGGAGAGGGAAGGACGCAAATGACAAAAATACTGTTCATGGACCATCTGTTCAGATCAGCCTCGGAGCTCACTGCAGTGAAAACCTAACTGATTTCAGCATATTCCTAATGCTGTTGTCAACTATCCATGTTACATTGTTCTATGCTGCCCCCTTGTTGTACATAATTATCAGTAATAACTCCCAAATAGATTACATTTTCCATTATCATATCTAGACGTGCACGTTTGCGGTAAAGAAGCTCCAAATAGTATTCATAAAAAAATTATGATTAAAAAAAGACATGTGGTTTTGATAAAAAATTTAAATAAATCCTAGCTTGTTTGTGTTTATTTGACTGTGCTGGTGTGCTTCAGACCTGTGGTACGACTCCCAAAGCCTTCCTCAGGCTATCCAGGCTGACGTCTCGGATATTCTGCCCGGCGATGTAGATGTTCCCCTGCTGAGGCTCATAGAAGCGGAACAACAGCCGCACAATGGTGCTCTTCCTGAAACCAGACGTGGAACCAATCGTCAGCATCATTCTGTCTGTGAGCCGCACCCCCCACAGTCAATCATATCTGATGATAAGAATGTCTGCACATACAAATGAGCTGACACACCTGGCTATGGCTTTGTGTGTACACACTAAAGCACAGCGTGCTTCTAGGAAAGGTGACCTACCCTGACCCGCTGCCACCTACTATGGCCACCTTCTTCCCAGCCGGCACTTCGAAGGACACTCCGGTTAAGACTTTCTGGCCCTCCAGGTATTCAAAATAAACGTCCTCGAAGCGGATGGTGGCCTCCTGTGGTGCGATGGTTAATAGAGGGGCCAGATTCTTCTCCTAGAGAAAAGCATCAGAGGGTTGAGAGAGACCAAAAGAAAAAGGAGACGGATACAGAAGAGCCGCCGGCAGCTGATGCAACGTGACTCCAACCCCTTGTAAAGAGGGGTAACGGTGGAGCACAGAGCCAACACTGCCTGCATAAAGCACAGCCATTCACAGCCAATTCCAGAGGTGGTTATAGAAATTTGTCTAAAAACCTTCACACGCTGCCCTTCACGGTGAATGAAGAATCAATAGGCGTGAAAACTTTCTGTACATACAGAGCTGAGCCATAGTGCTGAGATGGAGCCAAGGTCAGCAGTGAATAAAGCGCTGTCCTTAGCCTGAGAGGAAAAGCCTGCTCTGCTCTGTGTATATACTGCCTAATAGCAACATAATCGCCCTCAAACCACCTCAGCCAATTAATACAAATAACTCGCAGTCCATTAGTATAAACACATGATAATTTCAGACACCCCAACCTGGAAATAAGCCAAAATCATTTATTTCTTTTCGTGGAACAGTTTCAAGTGAGGGGGAGTTTTAAATTATCTTACATCTACATAATAGCCCAATGGCTTTAAAAAAAAAGAAAAGAGAAAAGTATTCAGACAGTAATGTCCTACTGGGCAGTGCCATTCCACAGGAAACACAATGGAGAGGAGTATTAGTGATGAGAGAAAAATCACCAAACAGATTCATTCCTGCGACTGTAATTACAGGCTGCTGGCCAGAATAGCATTCATATTTTTAGGCAGCAGGCGCATATTTGCACTTAAATGTGCTCCACTGGCGCAAAATGGGCTGTTGCGTTATGAATTATAAAATTCGGAAAAACTTTTGATAGCGATTAACAATTGAAACATACAATATTGAAGAAATAGAGAATGTCTAACATCTGGACCGATATGGACAATTTAGTGTCTAGACCATATAAAAGGCAAAACATAATCAATTAACAAAAAAGGGCCAACCGACACTGAAAAAGAAGGAAAGCAGCTTTTTTAAGATACTACTGGATCTGCCAAATTAAGGGGCTTTAATTAACATGTATTGTGTTCTGATCACAATTCATTTATAAGTACTCTGCATAAATGAAAATGAGTCAGAATTCCCAATTCCGGTAAACAGATCACACCGACGCAGCGAAGTAATGTCACGCTCCACAAGTGGCAAAAGATGAGGAAGCACCTGGGTCACATCAAGCATGTAATTACTATGTTACGACTGCAACCTATCATTTTCTACAGCACATGTGGATTGATTAGCTATGTCATGCAACCGAGAATAACTCAGTCCTGTGTTAAAAGTATTTTACCATTAGTCCAATTGTACATTTATGTGCTGTAGTTGGAGAAAAGTCTTGGTTAGAAGGCATTCCTCGAGTTCTAGGTTTACTTTTCCTGAATAACTAAAAACATATATATTTAAAAAGGAGAGAACACAAAACAAGTTACCTTGATCTTGGTGTCAATGTTGAGCAGGGTGAAAAGAGTGTTCATGTCTATGAGGGCCTGCCTGGTCTCTCTGTACACTGTACCCAGGAAGTTGAGGGGGAGGGAGAGCTGGAAGAGCAGGCCGTTTACCATCACCAGGTCTCCCACGGTCATCGTACCTACCCGACGGCAAAAGAGAAGAAAATGTACAGAGTTCCATATAATTAGCTCTATTGTGTCATGTGTGTGTTTCTTTGGATACGAGATCCAAGAAAAAGTAAATAATATGCAAACCATTTCTTCTTTTGAGTTTTGGAAGCAGACAAAGCTCGTAACAGTCTGAATCCATCTCCACCCACTGTGATTTCATTTTCTGCATCAAGGCTGCTTTATTTCCTATTCATGCCACTTTTTCATGCTTGCTGTGCTTTGTTCTCATTTTGTTTTTCGTATTATCCAGTTCAGTCTGGATTTTCCTCTGTCCATTTTATTTTGGGTGTTTTATTATGATCTTTCTTTTTTCCAAATGCACATTCCCCCCCCCCCCATTGTGCTTTGGACACAGATCATGGGCATGAAGAAGTAAATTGAGGTTAGAGATGATTGGTATTTTGCATCTCATCAGATATTTTCATGGTTTACATTTTTTTTTAGAAATTCTTTCCACCGTCACCTAAAACTCACTCACCTGCCATAATGCCCTTGCTAGCCAGCACCATCATGCTAGTGAGGCCGACACTGAAGATGGCACTCTGGCCAAAGTTGAGCATGGCGAGCGTGGACGTGGTTTTTAAAGAGGCAGCCTCGTAGGACTTCAGGTAGCCATCGTACCGTTGGGCTTCATACTTCTCATTGTTAAAGTACTGTGGACGAGAGCAGAAATATTCAGAGGAGCGGAGGGAGCACAGGGCAGCGGGACAACAAAGTGTAGAAAAGAGAAAGAGGGAGAGACGCAAAATATGGTTAAGGAAGGAGGTTAAGAAAGCATGGAGAGCGGTGTCAGGCAGATGGACACTTTAATGCAGCCTGCCTCTAGGCTGCATTTGTTCTCAGTGACCGCTCTGGGCATAGTATGGGTCTCGGTTGGCCTCTAAAGCACTTTTCATGTTTGCATCTTCATCTCCTCCCCACTGATGTTAAAGGGTGCGCAGGGCCATAAAATAAAAATCTAGCATCTGCTTTGCTGAGCTGCATCTGAAGCATTGCCCGAGGATGGCGGTTATGGCAAGAGAACAGTTTAGAAAATATTATGCAATTATAATTGTAGCAAAAGCCTAAACATCCCTCACAAGTCTAACAAGAACGAATCAGTTCTCATCATTGGCAGCATCATCGGCATGCGTTGTTACATCTGTAGCAGCTTACACTCCTACCAAAAGAACACAGAGAGCTATGAAGTGTTACACCACACAAGCAGCACATATTTAAGATTAAGACATACAGCATGATCATCATCATTTAGAGGAAGAAAAGCCTTATGAATGAGCAACTAATAGCATTATCATAACAACAACCCCTCCTCAACTCTGCTTCCAATTACCTAATATTGTTGCTTGTTTTAGTTTGCACTATTGTTCCCCTGCTCTGGTTAAGTGGGCGATTTGCTTCTCTAGCTAACGGCAGTGGTGCCATGCTGCTATTGACTTACTACTGATTTGCATATAGGGAAATGCAGGAAATCAGAGAGCGAAGAAAGTAGCACATGGAGGACAAACAGAGCCAGTGCAAGGCACCGTGTACGGGTTCTCATACAGCCCTTTGTGAAAGTGGAACGGATTTCTGAGTGGGCGGAGATCTAATTACATATGCACACTCACAGCTCAGTGTGATGCTAAATCCGGCCGCATTGGCACAGATGACACAAAATAACACAGAACAAAATGTTGACGAAAACAGGATGCAAAATAATAAAGCGAAAAAAATAAGATAAAATAAAACAACACAGGTCCCAAAATATCTAGAACAGCATACATAGATCCCAAAACTGGATGGTGATATGTTTGTATCTGTAATGTAAAATGATACTATCTAGAAAGAGGATTGAAACAGCAAGATGTGTTAACCATGTCAATGAGAAAAGTGTTCCATGGCTCGATGCTCTTCTTCTAATAGGTCCATGCTCTGACCCATATTGCGGTCATGGCTATCGTCATCTGGCATAAACCCTGCATTAGACTAGCCAGCTCTAACTGTGCTGACCCTAACCGAGCCGCACCACTCAGTGGAAACAAGGTCAGAGAAGAGGTGTGTTTGCATTCAAGTTACTATCTATGAAGTTTACCTTCGTTCAGAAAGACAACACTTTATAGCTAAACAATATGGAGGTAGAATATTCACAGTCAACCTTATTGTTTATGTCGTTTAAAAACTTGAAATCTCACCAAATACTTAATCCTTGCATAGCAAAAACACTGCATTTTGAACATCATGGGTCTGTGGGCATGCTTTGGTGTGACCTTCCTCGGTAATAACTAAGGGGAATATGATAATATTTAAATAAAAGTATAGTAGGGATTGGTAGTGACTTTTTTGTGAGAAAGGCAAAGAAGGGTTATTGATTAAAAGGCACATTTTGACAATCATGCCAGTGAATATCCGTTACTAGACACAAGTAAATATTTGTTCACGTCAATGTGCCTGGATGAAGTGAAAAGGAAAAAAAAAGGTCTTGAAAGGAGGAGACAAAAGGGAAGGATTGATAAAGGGAGGGGTGTGGATGAGCCGGAGCTGTGTGTGAGTGTGTTGGGGCCGCTGGATCTCACCTTAACAGTTTCATAGTTAAGAAGGGAGTCGATAGCTGCGTTGCCAGCTTCATTGTCTGCTTTGTTCATTTCTATCCGGAATTGAGTCCTGTGTGCAGAGAGACATGCACGATCACATAAGCACTCTCTTAAGGATGAATTCAGAATACAAGTAAACATTGTGATTGTCGGCATGGAGAGACCCAGAACTATATTTGCTGAATTGATTTTTAAGTAATAAAAAACATGAGCGATATTACAACCAACTGAACAACAGACAGACACATGTCAGACGCATGTCTAGTCCAGAAATCCTCGTCGTTACCTCCACTGAGTGAAGAGAACGGTGTAGGCGGTGTATGCTGATAAGGTACCCAAGGCCACTGCTGCAAACTCTACGCCACACTTGTAATACTGCAGGAGAGAGAAAAGGCAGATAAGACACAAAACATATTTTAACTGTGACTCAACAGTTTTGTGATAAAAAAAACGAAAAAGACAAGCGACCACATCAGACAACTGGATCCCAACTTTTGCGTCACAAAGCACGTTGAAGACGTACTGTTTTTAACCATTCCACTATGAAATTGAGTGTTACAAATGAAGGGGAAACAAGAACTAATCGTGCTAATGCTTTAGCTATTTGGGCAATGGTGTATGCCCTCATTACAGGCAAGCTGACATAATGGTCTAATGGTCTAGAGTGGAATAATGGCACAATACTATAGGGTTTTAGCGGTGGCCAAAGACGGGGGGGGGGGGGCATCTGTGCAGAACATACTCCACAGGAGGAGATTAAAGCCTTGGTTCCACTGAGTGATGCGGTTCGTTTTGCTACAGCACGGCACGCGTTTATTTGCGTTTCCAATGTCAAAAGTTGGGTAGGGAACTTTGCCGTACCTATTTTAGTCACCAAAAGGGTGGAGCTTCTGTCGACAGTGGAAACACAAGAAGACATATCCGTTCCTAACCAAACCGTGCCGTGACGAACCGATCTGTGCTGCTCGAACAGGGTATAAGCAGCTACACAGCTTGGGATTCATCATTGACATTAATAGGCCCTGTGTTGCCACCAAAAGTTCCTGGGCATTCATTAAAATACATTCGACAATTTCTCTGAAATGAATTTCCAGACCATCTGTTTTGGAGAGTATCAAGCTGATGGAAGGTCCTGAGCTTACATTAAGGGCAGAAACAGTAACAGCAAATCATAAAACAAAAGCCAGAAAATTTGAAGAGGTGTGATTTCCATTGTTAATATCCGTGTGCGTGGATATAACCATGAGACTCACCAAAATAGTAGTGACGAGGCCCATCTCGAAGATTGTCGGCCCCAGGTTGAAGACAAGGGCGCTGAGGACAAAGGAGATGCCCCGTGTGCCGCGGTCGATGGCCTTGGACAGCGCTCCTGTCTGCCGGCTCAGATGGAAGCCCAGGTCCAGGTTGTGCAAGTGGAGGAAGACGTTTTTGGCGATGCGTCGGATGGAGCTCTGGGCCACCTTGCCGAACACAGTGTTCCTCAGCTCGTTGAAGAGGGCTGCGCAGGCCCGCGACACGCCATCTGGGATAGCGGAGGAGACGGGAGAGTTTAGCACACACCTGCTGTGAGAAGCAGGGAGGCTCAAACAGCGGGGACTGTGGGGAGCTATCAAGTGAGAATACATCCTCATCCTAAACACTTAGGGCTGTTATGTAGCTCTGAAGCGATATGAGGCAGCAAAGAAATAAGAATCTGACCGCTCTGGCTTGTCAAATGCAATGCAGTATTGAGACAGATGAGAGTACACAGGGTTGAGGCTTGTCAACTGCTCTATAGTGAAGGCTTGTATGAAGTGGCAGGACAGGTTTTTCACCCCATCATCTCTGGGCTGCAAGCACTGCAGTGCTACAACAACAGCAGTCTCCCCTAGCCTCTGTAATTACAAAGCAGGATGCTGTCTGAAGCCTCACTACAGTGGCAGGCCAGTACAAGTGTAGACTGAGGGGGAGGAGGGTATATGTGGTTGCACAAGGGGTGTTCGGTGTTCGGTGTGTGTGTGTGTTCGTGTGTGTGTGGTTGGGAGCAGGCTCCATGTGTGAGCAGAATACTAGAAGAGGGGGAGGTGCTATGGAAGTGTGTGTCTATTTGGTGCTGGTGAAAGGGATGATTTGATTTCACCACTGTTTGAGTCTAGACATGTTCTGGCTGATCAGTATGATTGAGCTGGATGTAAGCAACATGGCCTTTCTTTTGCAAGGATTCTTGATATGCAGCAAAAACCAAAACAGTCAGTAAGAGTGTGAGTTCAATTAAATTGGTGATGTAATTTCTAGACTTTTCATTTAGTGATAAACGAGCAGATGGCTAGCAGGACTGTCACAAATTAATATTAGTCTGGGTTTGAATGACACGTGGCCTTCATGTGGCGATTTCACCGAGTTGTGGTGAACACTTGACTTCTGCTGAGACCAAAGTCAGTGTAATAATCACTGTCTGCCGGTCTTCATGGGGCTGTAATGTGGCGTTAAATAGGAATGCTCATCTAATGAACAATGTGTCCACATCTGACAAGGTAGGATGAGCACTGTGCAAGCCTTTCAGCCAAATTACACTCGTCACCGCAGACTCCAAGAACCAGGTCCTAGGAGCCGCAAAGAGGGAACAAAAAAAAGAGAGAAAAATACAATCCTTTTCTTTGAGAGCTTCTCCTTGATTCTTTCTCGTCACATTAATTCGTCCTGTCTGGAGTCCTGTTCATGTCTTCCAATTATTAAACAGGCAGCATTAGTGTGCAAGACCTAAGTGGGCTCATTAAAATAAGTGCCTACAGGGCTAAGTGTATATCGCATCCGAGCTGATCTCACTCGAGGCCACACTGACTTGCGGTGGGTGTCAGGTTCACCACATTTATTTATTTATTTGAGCTTTTTCATCAGCAGCTCAGTGGTCAAAAAAACATGTATACTGTAATCAGGAAGAAACTCCACACGTCACCCCTGAAACCTCTTGTATTCACAGGGCCAATTTGGACATGGAGGACGGGAAGGAAAAGGAGGCGCTCTCAAAGGATCGAGTGAATGAATCATCCCTGGCCTTTGCATAAAACCACTATTTAAAAGAGAACGTAAGCAAAACTCTTCCCCACTCTTTAGAAATGTTCTGCCTTGGGAGTGCAAAGGTATCGCGCTGAAGTGTCATGTGGGTCATGTGGATTGAAAGAACTCAAATGCAGGACGAAGCACATAATGTGTGAGGTAGAGGTAGAGGTAGCAAAGTGGCATAGATATGAATGTGTTGGGAAAGGTCAGCCTGTGTAGATAATAGGCAAGTCCCACAGTCCCCCTCTGATGAGCGCGGCACCTGCCAGTGCAATACGAGTCTGGGACTTACAGCCAATCAGCACGGTCGTTGCCATGGTTGCCACGGTGCTTGGCGCGTCATTCAGGTTCAGCATGTGTCCCGACATCTGGTTAAGATCGTCCACTGCATACTTAAACATGAAGGGCACCGTCACATTGGTCATCTGGGAACGCAGGGAGGGGGGGAGGAAGCATTCAGAAAAGAAGAGGAGAAAAAAAAAGAAAAGAAGAGGGAACATTTTCAAATAGCCTATTAGACAAACATATGCTCAATGTAGTCCAATGCCATTTTTCAATTATGCTGAGGTTCCTCTTTATGCAAGTGCTTAGAAAGATGAATGTCCACTATTGTTAGGCAGCACTATATCCAACATTACCTCTTCAGGTGTCTTAAAAAGGGATATACCGTATATGCATAGTGTGTGTGTGTGTGTGTGTGTGTGTGTGTGTGTGTGTGTGTGTGTGTGTGTGTGTGCGTGCGTGTGTGTGTGTGCGTGCGTGCGTGTGTGTGTGTGCTTCCTAACTGGCTGTGCTGGTGAGGTGGCTGGTGCTTCTTGCTAATGGCTTTGGAATGGTTATAAGGGCTAATTAAAAGCACAGGGACAGATGTGTGACTCAGACTAGGCTGTTCGCTGTGCATTAGGACGACCAGAGAACACAGCAGCACACTGCGAAGCAATTTCATTTGAAACCCATTTGATTTGAACCCCTCTACCTCCTGACACACGAGTGGGCTTTTTTTCCAACCGTTTTTCATTTATATACACCTTTTTGTTCCTTTACTTCATTGACATACTAATAAGAATAATAGTAACAGCAATTATAGAAACAGTAGAGAATTAAATAATTTAACCTGTGTCGACCATGCTAATGTGAAAGGACACCTTAATAATTGACCATTTACCATGAAAAAGCCAGATCTCTTGGGTATTATACTCAGACAAGGAACAAAAACAATATATTTGCTACCAAGACAACAGAGAACAACATAAAAATAGCCCGAGCCTATTACGACAGGGCCATAACATGTCCTCGATTTTACCACTAATACATGATAATGATTATAATGTTCTCTTTCAATCCACAACTGGAGATTAAATCAGCACCATGTCAATCTGTACCTGGCCCTATGTCACTCTCAACAGTGTCAAGAAGTGAACAAGAGTCTTGAGGCTATCAATTAGTAGCTTTAGCTTATATACTCAGGGCTGTACGCTTATTTTTTTAGGTGGTAGCACTGGTGCTAGCAAGCAAAAAAAATCAGTAGCACAAAAATAAATTCAGTAGCACACGAAGTATGATCAAAAACTTGCATAACCTTAACCCATGCATTTCGCTCTAATTACCTTTTAGCCTGTCATCTTGGTCTCATTTGAAATTCTCAATTAATATCATATCCTAGTGTGTGCAGTAATAATTGTAGAAAAATTAATAGGGGTGCACTGATTGTAATTTAGACTAAAGAATATAATCTGCCAATTGCAATTTTTTGCTGATTCAGAATTATTTCTCCCCATAAAATGAATATCTATATATTTTTTGTATATACATATCATTATTATATTCATAATAATAAAAATGTTTGGTAAATGTCCTTCTGTTAATTAAAACCTAACTTTAAAACATATAGCCTATTAAATAATTAAGTATACATATTGGTACAATTTAGGATAAGTTAAATAGGTTGTTGTGAATGTGTTGGGAGTTGTTCTTCAGTGGCTTATCAGTTATTTCAAACTTTGTTTAAATAGACTACTGTTGACTGCTCTCTGCAGCTGAATGAGTTGCCTTTCAAGCTAGCGCACTGCAGGGCTGAGAAGCGCGAACTTCCTGTTCTTACCGGCTTCAAAAAAGTAAACTGACGTTTGGCTAGTAACATGCTTTTAATGTGAAGGCGCACAGGAATTTGGAGAGTGTTAATGTAGAGCCCTCTAAGCAGTGTTGTGCATCGCTCCTCTGTGTCTCAAAGAGACAGCATCTGCTCATTAGCACGGTGCGAGTGGACTTGTATTCATCATCGCATTCGCACGTGATCAATTTCAGTAGCAAATGCTATCAAAACTGTCGCACTGTACAGCCCTGTATACAGAGAGGTATAGCAGCCAATAATATAAAAAACTTCCAACAGCGTAATAGTTTTTCAGTTTTTAATGAAATAAAAGCCGATAATGTTATTGTAGTAACTTGCCACTAACGTAATTACATTTCGGTCCATTACCGTAATAGCTTTTTGAATATAATGTAATAACTGATAAGCCCGACATTACTGGCAGGTTGTTAAATTTTTGTCTGGGTTTTTAAAAATCCTAAACATGTATCAAAAGCAGTTTTACTGCGAATCATTAACATATCCTAGAGTCTAATTATCCCACTCAAAAAAATCCACTTTGCATCTATTAAATGAGAAATTTTTCAATGATTGTGTTTTTTTTAAATAAAAATGGCTCACGTCATCACATAAGCTTGCATGTAAAGGGTTAAAAGCAATTACAAATGAATGAATATTTGATATGTATGTAAAGAGGTCAAGTGGGATAAAAGGTTTGTAAAAAAAAAAAAGCCGAAAAAAATATTACTGTAGGGGAGAGTGGCCTAAGTTGTGCAACTTTTCACTGAAAGTGACTTTAAAGTAAGGCCTTGACAGTAAAGTCTCCAACTCAAATATGTACATATATTTCAGGGTGTTGTGCATCCCTGGCAATAAAAAGTTGTCTTGATGCACAACCTGCCCCCGGTGTGGTGTAAGTTGTGCGGTTGGAGAGAATACCATGGGGTGAATTGTGCCATTGATATATATCTCATAAAGTGTAATGCAAGACAAATCCATTAGACAATCACTTATTTAAGGTGTATTTAAAGTAAATAAAGTAAATAGTTGACAAAGATTGAAGGTCAATTTTATTAAACAAGGCCTAGCAGATCTAATGGTTTTACCTGCAAAGCTCACAATGACAAAGTCACCATCATCATCTTTCTGGCCATCTGAACTCTCATCAGTGGTGTCGTTAAGTGGAATTGAGATGTCACTCTCTTCTGAGCTAACTGTAGACAATCACTTTCTTTTGGTGACCAGCGTATACAGCCATGCCACTGGCACAACTCTCAGAAATGTACTTTGCACTAGTTGCTCCGTGCTTGTGGAACCAACTGCCACCTGACAAATGTGATTCCCCTACATTTCTGCCTTTAAATCAAGGCTCAAAACCCATATGTACACCCTGGTGTTTCCTCCCCATTAACTATCTTACTTCTGCACTACTATCTGTGTTTATGTGGATGTATGGGCTTTACGTCTTTTATTTTGGTTATTGTTATTTTATCTTCATTGTTTACCTACTGAATGCACTATGTACAGCACTTTGGACAGTGCAAACTGTCATAAATGTGCTTTTATAAATACATTTTACTTACTTACTTACTTACTTATAACTCACCCAGGCCCTTTGGAACAAATCACCCCATATCCCAGAAATTTGGATAATAAGCATGATGCAGCAATTTAGGGCTGACATCGTGCTAACTGTATAGACTCAAAATGTAGCATACCAAAGCACTAAAACATGTGTCAAATGTGTTCAAACTTGTCTATAATTGTTCAGACACAATAATCAAAAAACCTTGATCATGGAAATTTTACTTTGAAAGGCAAAACACAGTTTTTTTTAGCTTAAATGTGCTTATATCTCATTCCTTGTGTCTCCCTTCTTTACAGGATGAGTCAAATGGATGGCTCTTCTTAAATATGTGGTCACATTTCCAATTTCTTCCACGGTTCTAGAAACAAGGGGTGGCACAACTTCCAAAATTTACAACTTAGGCCACTCTCCCCTATAATGTTTTTATGGCAGTCTATAGGGAGAGGACGTTTATGTCCTCTAGGCCAATGAGAGTAACATAAAAGTTAAGCTGCCACAAGGGTGAAAGACCTGACCACACAAACAGCCCTACTCTACAGTATGGACAAAAAAGTAATATGTTTAGAATTGTCATTACATTATTGGCAAGTTACTTCATATTTGGCTTTTATTGGAATAAAAATGGAACAATTATAACATTATTGGCTGTTATTACATTATTGGCTGAAAAGACAAACTGGAGAAATGGAGGCTTACTCCAGCCAAGCAGGGACAAAGGAGTAGATTGGTTTGGATGACATGCATCTTCTCTCCTCCTTTGCACACACACAGCCATGCTGAGAGGCAGCAGAGCACGCATATTTAGGATGTGTGAATAAGTGATTGTTTTACAGGGTGTAAATTAGAGACCATCAACAAAGGAAGAGGAAATGCATCGTACACTGATTGAAGCTTGCAGTTAATTATTTAAAAATTGCAGTGCATACTGTTTTTAGTTTAACACAGGTTCCACACACAGTGGAACAAACAACCTGTGATGAGCACTCCTGTTGATTTAGCATAGGGTTGTGAAAACAGATTTGGTTATTTGATTGAGCAAGGAGGTATTTCTGATTACAAATACAAAGTTAGACTAATGTTGTGATGCACTATGACACTGTAATGTGACTGTCTTACACTTTGGTAACATCATTTTAGGTAATTTTCAGAATTATCAAGTTCCACGAGCAGTTTGTCAAATGGTGATTTGATGGGGAGCTGATGATGAACCCTGCTGGTTTTCTCTTCAGCTAGAAACACTGGGTAGTCTTTTCTATTGCCTCTTAAACAATAGAATCTTGAAGACACTACGAGTAACTTTGTCCGTTGGCGGCCCCTTTGGACAAAAGCGGTAGTATTTTTACGACGCCAGCTGTCGTAAAGCTGTTTTCTAGCGCGCGCTGGTCCTGCGAGTGTCAAATGAATAGGACGCAATAAAGTGCATGTCCGTGTGTTGAAAGTGTGAGGGCACCGGACTCTTTTCGGCTCTGTGAGAGTGGTTGGTGACTCTGCACCAACTAATGCCAGTCAGTGCCACACACACCTGATTGCAATGAGTTGATGCAGGTTCACTAACAACTCGCAAGGAGCTGAAAGATTCCGTGTCCTCACAGAAAGCGAATGAACGAGAGACAGTAGTTTGTATGGATCACGATGAGGTAATGTGTTTATGTTGTTGTAAATAATGACTATTTCAGATGAATAATGGTAATCTGATGATGGTGAAGATGATGTTTTTTTTAGTAGGAGTAAACACTGCAATCTAGTTCGCTCGCGTGAAATTGTGTACACGTTGCTTGGCAACGCCCTCTTCCCGCCCGTCTATCACTCATTATCACTTTCTTCATTGCATTTTCTTTTTTTTTCTTTGATGGTTCAGCCTCGTTACCAGTCATTATGACGACAAATAACTGTCTCAAACAAGGCTCCCGCTCCCCTTCCCTCACCTGGAGGGATAGGCTTCTCAAATCGCGTTGCTGCGATACACTGAAATCTGCCACCAATACGAATATGTGACTTTTGAGCCTGCATGCACTCCTTTGTTGTTAAAGATAATGTATGATTATCAGAGGAAACATGAGGCTGTTTAAAATATATTTAAATGTTACTCGTAGTGGCTTTAAGGCCTATTATGAGCAGACAGTGATCACTAATCCCAAACTATCATAATACATTGGCAGTTGACAAAGCACGATTTATTTCCTATAGTAATTTAGACACGTCAATTTAGAAGATGATAGTAGTGAGAAATAAGATAAAGTTTGTACCATCATACTGGTTTTACCTAAAGCGGACTGATGCTGCGGCCTTCTCCTAAAGCATGTAGTGTTTAAGAAACGTGTTATGCCCACTCACATTTTTCGGTTGAATAGTGCCATTCTTTATCGATTCTTTGCTTGTTTCAGAGAAGAGATGGTATGAACCTGAAAGGTTGACCTCCGCCGCGCAATAATCTTGCAGGCTTAATTTACGTCAGCAGCAACCTTGGTTTGTCACTTCTCCCTTTCACTGGCCTGTGAAAAGGCTGCTCCTGACTTTGAGGCCCAGCACAAAGAGAAGCTTTGCATCTAAACAGTCACTTACTTGATTTATTATTAGAATTGTGATGCTCTCTGAATATAGACATCTCTACAGTATACCTGTTTTATCAGAGATATACAAAATAATGATCAGTATCTTCAAATCTCTATGATGCCACACATTTTCACTTTCTTGCCAAACAGGAAAAAACAGGAAACAAAAGCAGCGTGACAAGTGAAGGACGTGAGGAGATGTGATTCAAGTTACCACAAACATAGTGATAGCCAACATTCCATCAACTTAATAATGGTAGCACTGTCTACAATAACTTTACTGGAGTTAGAGTATATGCTGTTGTTGTTGTTTTTTAACCTTAACACTGTAAAAGCATAATGAGCACTGACAGCAAAAAAAAAATCAAATAAAAATGGTGTGAGCAATATTAATTCTGTGTCTTTAAGGCAAAAATGATGATTCCTTTATTATTTTAGTCCATTCAGATTGGTGCTCTGATCAATGTGCTGAGATAAAGTTTGAATTATTTTTCTTGTCTTAATCTGTTTTGATATCTCAATACTGCACTATCATTTTGCTTTAAGTAAATAAGAGCGTTAGAATACAAGCCCAGCCTCTTGAAGTTTAGTATAAATAATCTTGCTTCAGTCATTTAGCTCAACAAAGTTACTATGATGAGAGAAAACTGTTCTTAATGTATCCAGCATTAGCTAATGTAGGAAGGTTTTGCTTTGGGGTGGAAGTCAAGTCAGGTAAAGTCAATTTTATATCACAAATTACAATACGCCTCAGGAGGCTTTACAATCTATACAGCATATTAGACCCTCTGTCCTCCTTAACCGTGGAAGAAAGAAATCAAAGCAAAGCAGAAGTAAGACTTAGTGTCACCGAGGATGAATAAAAGCAAATCTTACCTTAGCTGCTGCGAGCAGGCCCAGAGAGATGGCAACTCGTGCTCGCAGGTCTGGTCTATTCTTTGGCCATACATAAGACAGCATTGCAGACAGGATCGTGGCTGAATTCACCTCCTTTAGCTGGGGAGGAAAATATAAAAACAAAGCCTCTTTTAAGAACATAGTTATCCTGGTTGTTTAAAAAAAACAGTCTGTCTTATAAAATACAGGTCAAATGGGCAAAGATTACTATACCAAATGATTCACTTACCACTGTACCTCATGTGTGCTAATATTCTAAACTAACTTGCATTTTGCTTTCAGTGTGACAATCACAATAATGGCTCTCTGGGCACATGGAACATGGAACATCAAATGTCAATGAGAGTCCCTTGGGAGTTTTGGGGGCAGCAATGACAGCAGAGTCTCCAGGTGGAGACCAGGGATCTAGTCTGACACTACAAGTCCCAGGAGACATCTGGGCTGTCATCCCAGCTGAGTTAGAGAGCACCCGTTCCAACATGGCTGTTTACCCACGCTCCCCCACACACCTGCCACAGGGACTCTCTGCAGGCCAAAAAAGAATATGCAGTAATTCCTCTAATCCACCCAATATGGTGGCAGCCCCGTATATAGCAGAGAACTGTGCCCAACACCTGTCTTTTATCAAACACAATCAAGCAATATGTGAAACTGCAAAGACAAGATTAACATTAACAAGGGAATGAACTTCTGAGGACTCTGTGCCATATGCAGGAGGCCAGCTCATATAGAATACATGTCTGTTAGCCTAACTGTAACTTCATTACAGTTTCTTGTTACTTCTAAAAATGGCCTGACCCAGCTTTCACAGGAAAACAAGTAAAGACTGTTCGAAACTGTACTGTATATACACTGTGGAACAGCAAATACAGGTAACAGGTAAAAAAGTATTGGGTTTTGGTACAACCCAAGTCTCATTTGATATGTAAAAAAAATTAAAAAAAATAAGAAGTTGCATAAAGTGATTATGTAAAGACAAAGGCCCTCATTTATCAAACTTGTGTGGAAACTGGTGCAGATTCTGGCGCAAATACCTCCCTATACGCCAGGTATCGCGTGGGTATCGCGTCGTATCTCGCCAATCTCGGCGTACGCCAGGCCATTATTGATAAATACGGCGGCTGAAAACAATCGTACCACGGCCCTATATTTTCTCAGTTTAGAGGCCTCGCCCAGAGGTTTTGCGACATGGATAAGCGCATTACGGCACAAAAGAGGAACTTATCTGAAGTAGAAATTGACAGAATAACAGCAAAAGTAGAAAAATAAAGTTTCATTTCGGAGCATTACAAGCGGCATCGAAGAACGACAGAAGGCAGCAGTTAGGAAGAAAATAACTGCTGCAGTCAACAGCGTTGGTGTTGACAACAAACGATCTCCAGCTGAGGATTTTGCATTTTAGGTTTACATAGGCTATGGCTATTGCTCAAATGCTATAAAACAGCATATACAATTCTATGTCGCCATTTCTTTGAATAGACGAAGAAAAAGTGTTCTGACTCAGAAATCGCCACTAAAAAAAGCGTGTTGCTGTTCTGAAATGCAACCAACTGGGCTGGGGGTGCGGGCATACTATAGCCTAAGTGGTAGAGGAGAAAAAGACGCACCAACTGTCCGATAATGGTCCCCATAAAAGAAATACACGTCTGCAGAGATTTGAATGATTAAAATGTATTGGCCCTTTTAGATAGCACTACTCAAAAGGGGTTTAAAAACTAAAAATAACACATTTTGCGTTTTACTGTATGACAGCATGCGCTTGGTCAGCCCGGCCGTCAGCTGCACAAGCCGACCCGGCAACGATCAGCTGTGAGAGCGCCCACTGTCCTGCTCCACCAGCAGATCGGAAAAACGTGCCGGTTAACGGTGGAAATAAATCGCTCGCTTAAGCGATCAATGACACATTAAAAGAGGAACTAACATCTAAAAAGTGCTTCAAATAAATAAAATGTTAAGCTGAATGTTGTGCCGTGTATTTTTTATCATAAAGAGCAGTGTAGGCCTACTACATATTTAATAGGCTGCTTAGGGTAACATTTTGAATGAATGCAGCCCTCGTGTCCCCCCAGCTGCTCCAAGTCGGAGACAACTGCCCTTGCGCAGTCCCATGCAGGGCTCCTAAGTGGCCGGTGTGCGCACTATTGAATCAGCTCTCCTACTACATAAGCTGCACAATTTTAAGTGATTAATATATTTATTTTGGTCTGAGCAAACACTGCATTTGTATTATCTTCTAATAATTGTCCAACAAAGTCATCGGCTACCCGGCACAGCCTGCACTGCGAGTCCATGCTGTTTACAAACTTGCGTACACGAGCTGAGAGCTGGCGTGGGATTTGAGCGTATCCTACGCTCACGTCCATATTGATAAATGCCGAGATTTGCGTGGAAATGTACGTACACCCATTTTTCTGGTCTACGCACGGTTGATAAATGAGGGCCAAAGGGTCTATAGACGTAATGCTTAAAATGATTAGTTAAACATTTGGTAAAAGGTAAATGTTAAGTTTCTTTAAAAATAACTTTTAATTTCTTGCCAGAACCCAATTTATTTTTAAATTTGAAAGTTAAAAACAGGACTGATAGGTACTGAACTTACCACATTTTTGGGATCTGCACTTAGCCCTGCTCCTGCGTTCCCATGCCAACATGTTCTTTTGTCTGTAATCTGCAAGTGCTGTGGAAACATCACAAATTTGTCATTATACAGTTAATTTTGATATTAGACACTGACTCAAATATTTCTCAAACAAACTTACTTTCGCTGCTTCCAAAATCCGACGGCTGTTCTCGCTCCCGTTTGAGTTCCATGTAGCTGTTCGTAGGTGTGAAGGGGAACCCAGCTAAAACATAGGAGATGAATCATGTTTTAATCATCTGAAACAGTCATAACTAATAAGAAAACTACGGTAATCTTAAAACAACAAGCACATTTTATTCCAGTGCAAGCATAAATACTTTTCCCTGGGCGTTTTTTTTTTAACAAATGCTAACAATTTAAGTTCAGAGTTCAATGGTTACGCAAGGGTCGGGGACATACTGAACAAATATATGGTTAGAGGAGAAGCTGGTTAAGCATTCCATAATGTTTGCTAGCACTCTTTTTTTACCAAAAAAGATACTTGTCGTAAGTCATTAATTGAAACAACATGAAATGAATGAAGGCAATACAAGTTCAGAATCTTTCTGAGCTTGAAGTTCAGACACAGTTTTAATTAAATACCTCTTTGGTGAGCGTGAGCCTAACAAACCGTTTTAAAAAACACATAGGCCATCTTTGCTGGTGATATGAGTGGGTCAATATTTGTCACTTTATTAAGTATGTCAATGCAAGCCATCCACTAATCTATGATAGCTAGCACATTATACTACAAAGTTACAACAAATACTAATTTCATACAGTTTGCGCTCTCTGGACTTTCTATCTACCCTAGTCCCCAGAACTCGTACTGAGTTTGGGAAGAGGGTCTTCATGTACTCTGCTCCCTCCGCCCGGTCTTCAAAAAAAAAAAAAAAATTGCAGTAACTCATCACTATTAATGATATTAAAGCTCGTCTCACAAGTTTTTTTTAAATGGCAAATTTTGGAGTGTGTAAATGTTTCAGTGCAGTATTTTATCATCTTCACAAAATAGTTCTTAGTGTATCCGCCTCCTCCTTCTTCACCCTCTGGACTGTATTTGTCTCTTTTTCTCATGTCTGTGCTTTTCTTATTAGGTTTGTCTTATATTTCACTATATTTAACTGCTGCTATTTTGGCCAGGCCTTGCTCGAAAAAGAGGTCATTTGATCTAAAGCAATTCTTGCCTGGAAAAAATAAAGGATAAAAAAAATACTCAATGCATTTGAGAAAAGTGCATTTTGGTAGGAGAACGTAATTTCACTACACTACAGACTCAATAACTTCAAGTTATTAGTATTCTCTAAATAGGAAAGGCTCACTTGACAGTTTATTAGGCCCACCTTGCTTAAGCTCATTGATATAAATGGGAAGGACAAAATATTAAAAACACTACATATTGACTACAAAAGTGAATCAACACCTCACCAAAACAATTTAAACAACAACTAAACATTGAATGTATGGCAGGGCGGCTGTTGCATTAGAGATTGTATCAATGTTAGCCAAATAATAAGATTGCAGTTGATTTGCTGGATGTTGAAAGGGTACAGTTTTCAAAGGGTACAGTTGTCAAATAATCATTACCAAACATTGAGCACGTAAAGGCAGTTACCTCCGCAGTCACACTGGGATGGGACAATCAGACCTGTCTTATCTAACGTGTACTGACACTCACAACACGTGACTAAGTTAGCATGATAAATAGTGACTTCTATTATAATTCAGTACGATGGAAGACATGGGATATCAAGGGTCAAAGAGCAGAAACTATTCACTTGCTATTCACTGCTCAATAACACTGATGTTGAACAGATAACGCAACTTGGTAATGTTAAGTTAGCCAGTTAGCTAGCTGTCGTTTAACACTAAATTAACTGACATGGTATTTAAAGTTACTTTGACATTGACCACTTTGAAAAACACACGACAAGGCCTGACAAGATCTTTGAATCCAACTTCCCTGAAAGTTAGTTTGAACCACTTTTTCTGTCCATCTCTGCCCTTGCATGGTGACTGTCAACCAAAAACACTGTGTCCTCTCCCACCGAGCCGAGTCTCTAAAACTCACCAGATATGTACTGTGGCGTTTATGCTCCGTCCCACTTTCACTGCGACTCTTATTCCAAATGTGATATGAGCTGGTCTGTCGAAGGAGAAGCGCTAATTTTCGTTTTTGCAAGTGAAACCCGCATTTCAGCGGTGCCAACATCGGCGCCATGTTGACGAAGGAGGAAGGCGGTCAGTCAATACGCCGGAAACGTCACATCCGGCATTCACGAGCGCTGTTAGTGTCACGGTTAGCTTCTCGACCAGGGCTTTACTTTTCGATATATTTTTATGGAAATATAAGCCTCTGGTTTGCTTTTTACACGACGCGTTTGAATATCTAAAGGTTTGTGCGTGTGCCCCTGGCGGTTAGTGTTTATACGGTGGCTGCGTGAATCGGGTAAATTCACTTTAAAACAGCAGTGGAAGCTAAATGGAAGAGCACGTTCTCTTCTTTGTCACACAGCGGACAGACAGTCACTTTGCGGGGTCGCGCGGGCAAGTTACAGTTTTATGAGAGAGATAACACTCGACCTCGTACACAGGATGCCATGCCACAATCAGCAACTGAACAATGTGAACAGTGGCCAGGAGCCCCCAATGAAGCAAGTACGATTTGCAAACAACAGCAGCGGCAGCACTGGTAGTAATAGCAGTAGCAGCAGCAGCAGCAGCAGTAGTAGTAGTGTCCCTGCAGTGCTGTCCAACTCTGAACCTACTGATGCCACCATACTGCCTGTCATCCAAGACAACCTGGGACCTCAGCTTAAACTACTCCCCCTGAATGACCAGATCCGAGAGTTACAGACTATAATCAGAGACAAGTGAGTCCCTACTCTTCTCCATCTTGAAATACACACACCACATGAAAACGTTGGTAGGCTATTTTATCTAACCAGGGAAAACTTCCTTGAGATTAAAATGTCTTTTTCAACAATATCCTGGCCAAGACGGACAGAAGTAGGCCTGCACAGTCATACATAGGCCTGCATATACTGTAAGCATAAGGTACACAAATACACAAAACAACAATGAAAGCAGCAAATATTTCTTAAAGTTGACTACAATCATAAATATATCAGGCAAAACATCTACAGCCAGATGTGTCTGGGTTTTTTGGTAACTTGTTCCAAGTAAAGGGAACGTCTTTTTGTCCCAGTTCAGTTCTGACCTTTGGAACAGACAAAGCTGCAAAAGATTTCGAGGCCTACAATTGTGAGTCCCTGTACTATTTTGTGTGATGTAGGTCTGAAAGTAAAAAGGCAGTAATCCTAAAATAGCCTAGAAAATTAGGATATGCCAGCGTTTAAGACTATGTGTTGATAAAGAAAACCATCCAACACATACATTCTACAATAATGAGCAATGGCTTTAAAACTAGTTATGAACCTCAAAGCTCCATGATACAGTGTCCAGACTAGATCATGTAAGCTTTGAGACAAGGCTTGCATGTATAAAAACACCTCCATTGTCCTGTCCACAACAGAGATTAAAGTGGCAGCCACCACCAGTCTCTTTTTAGATTCAAAAGATTACTGCATCTTATTGTGTGCCTGCCTGCCTGAAGCAATTCGCCACATGGTAGCACTGTTATTTAGCTTAGCTGCTAATTTGCCATATCTCTTTGACCAATCGTCTTTTACCAAAGCACATTTTGAGCCCGGAAGCCCATTTTGGGCCCCGAATTTCAGGCTAGATTTTAGCACACTAAACATTTCTCAGAAATGTTCTAGTTGACAAATATCATCAGGTAATAATAAAGATCATTTCAACACAAGTACTTCAGTTCATGAAGCCTCTAAGTATATTTCAAAGCATCCAAAGAATATTATAGGTTTATACTTTTCCACCTATTGTTAAGAATAATAATTTTGGACTTGAACTGAAAGAGGTTTTGTGTATTAACGGTGTTCCTCTTACCTTACACACAGAGGAATGGTCATTATTGGTTTCTCACAGTAAGGTAGAAGATTTTCAATTTAAAGAAACCAGTATCACTCTAGTACAATATATACATGTAGGTATTGTAAGTAACAGGGCAGGAAAAAGTGGCTTTGCTGCATCACGCTCTGAACTATCTGACCAAATGTGTATTTCCTTTTTTCAGGACAACCAGCAGAGGAGACTTTGTGTTTTGTGCTGATCGATTGGTAAGATCATAAATGAATACCACTCTATGCACGTTTGTGTTTGTGTGTGTGTGTGTGTGTGTGTGTGTGTTTGTGTGTGTGTGTTTGTGTGCGTGTGTGTGTGCGTGTGTGTGTGTGCATGTGTGTGTGTGTGTGTGTGTGTTTAAGCTCTGAGTAATTCATTTCCCCCCCACTCAACAACAACAGATCCGACTAGTAGTTGAAGAGGGTTTGAATCAGCTCCCGTACTCGGAGTGCACGGTGACCACGCCAACAGGTGAGCATCTCTTTGTCTGCTAACAAAGTCAACGTGTAGGTGTACAGGTTGGACTCAGACTGCTCCAACATATAGGATCCCCCTGGACCAAGCTGGATAGAGATGACAAATTATAACAGCATAAAGTCATAACATAAGAGCTGGGATCTCACTCTGTGTTTCATCTCCAGCCTGGTGACAAAGACCTTGTTCCCACTTCATTTTTTTCCCCCCTCAGGCTACAAGTATGAAGGTGTCAAATTTGAAAGAGGAAACTGTGGAGTCAGCATAATGAGGAGTGGTAAGTCTTTTCCTTTGTAAGGGCTCGTATTATGTCTGCGTGCATTTGTGATTTATGCCAACCGTGCATAACATTCTGTTCTGCACATATTCATCAGGTCAGGCTATTATCTGCCCTGTATCATAGAATTTTTTTGTTTAATCAGCAGTCCGTTCTTTTCTCCAAGTGAAGCTGATTGATCACTTCAACACTTAAATAAAAGGTTAGAATAATGTTACATTGGGCATCGACAATGCTACATCTTCTCAAATCGGGAAGTGTGTGACACCTGTTGATTTTTAGAAAAGTGCACGCACAGGTGGCATCTTGACGCACGTCCCTGTGCAATGAATGACACTTGTCAATGTGTAAACATAGAGTGCTCTCCTATTTTCTTATGGCACGACAGCATTCCAGAAAGGCAGAAATTTCATTACACACACACAAAAACCTTATGTAGTTATTGGAAATAGCTGCATTTTCCTGTTATGACAGTAATGCTAAACGAAAATGTGAAATGTATGCCTGTTTGACACATAATGTAGCTCAAATACTAAGGGCAATTCACTATGAATCATGTTTTGATTTCAATCCAAGTCCATCCAACAGTGACATCTTGAAATGTCCACGTGGGTTGTACATTTATCCACGTGTCGGGAGGATATGATGCTGTTCTCGATGACACGACAGCATCCCAGAAAAGACTACTGTACCTTTAAATACTTATCTGTAGTTTCTGTGGATTTAAAATGACTCAGCACTTCACAAAATGGCCAGTGCGCATTCAAGTGTCTGTTAAAGCAAACAGTAATTTATGAGGTAAATGTGAAGGGGAAATGAACATAGCCAACTATTAATATATTAATCAATGTTTAAGTAAAAGATGAATTAAATAGTTTTTTTTTTCAATCTAAGTCATCAGAAAAAACAATGATTTCTATTTCACGGATTCATCATTATTTAAAGTCAAACAAGCTTTAATTCACAAAATTGCAATATCATAATATTCACCATGTCAAAAACTAATAGGGAACGGTGTTGTATCAATAGGTTCCTCCATAATATATGGTGTGTAAAAACGAAAAAGGGCCTCTTGTGTGTCTCATTGCAAGGTGCATATGCATATCAAAAGGTCAGAAACAACACATGTAATTGAATTAGCGGTCAAAAGATATGGGTTTTTTGCACTGATGGTCTCGTTCACTAGCCCCTTTTACACAGCCAGTGAAAGCCGGGAATATGCCGGCCTTTCGGCCCTCCCCCCAGCTGTGTAAATGCGACAGTTGCGGAACGAGGGAAGAAAGGTGCGAGTGATCGTTCCGGGAATTTTACTACCTCGGGGGGTAGTAAGATTCCCGACACGATCAGTTCCGCCTCTCTGTTTAAATGCTCCAGCTTGTTGTTGCGGAACAGGGGGGCGTTTGACGTTCCATAGTCTACGTTCTAAACATGCGACCATGTTAGCAGTTGAAGGACGTGTGTTTAACATTAACCACGGCGGCCTGATGTCCCGTAAAAATCACCAAATAAAAGGAACGGTGTATAATCTAGCTGATCATAAGGTCCGTTGCTCAATCCAAACCCCCGCGCTTCATTTTGCAGAGTGTTTGAGTCTATTTCTGCCCAGGAGAAGTTGTACAATGGAAAGCTAGGCTAGGCTAAGTAAGGGATAAAGTATAGCGAACGGGTCACTTGCTAGAAATAAAGACCGACAAGCTGAAGCAGGAGCCCGACGCGCAGCGGAGGGCGGAGGGCTCTTGTTCAGCTTGAAGGTCGACCTAGTAACGGGGGAATAGTCTGCTCGCCCCGCTAGACTGTCTGCTTCAGCTGACTGAAGGCTCCGGCTCAGCTGTTAGCCACAGAGCTACTGTTTTGCTAACACATTCCGCCGCCGCTATCTGAGCGTATATCCACACTTTATTTCTGTCTACAGTAACGTGACTTCACACACTGTGTGTATGTGTATGTCTGATTGACAGATCGCTGCCCTCACAAAGAGACTCGCTCACAACCAACCTGTCACACACACACACACACAGAGGTGAAGCGGTCGGATTGATTTAGTCAGTTTGGTTAACTGTCCCAGTGATGTTGGACTCAGCGCGTAGCGAGATCAACTGGCACATCGTGGGGACAGTAAAATACGGCCCTCTTACTGCAAGCTCCAGCACTTCTGCTCTCAATTCACCGGCCATTGTTGTTGTTGTAAAGCAGCTGACCGGCGCGGCGCTAAATGTTTACGTCACACCTGACGCTGTTTACAAGCACCTCTTTCATTCCGGAGCGCTGTGTAAAAGGGACTACTGATGCGCCAGCAGGCCAGCGTTGCTTGGTTCTGTGTAAATAACACAGAAGCAAGCAAAGCCGGCATATTGGAGTGATGTTGTTCCGTCAATATGCCGCAATCTCTGTGTAAAAGGGGCTACTGTTACATGTTATTTTTTGCCTCCCTGGTGTTGGTACTGTAAAATATTGCCACAAGTGAATTCTGGATAACTGTCTAACTGTTTCATTATTGTATCATGGTAAATACTTGGGTTAAAATTTAAAAAACGTTGACGCTCAACAGCAGTCACGCTGATGAGGCTGCCTGCAGTGTCTGCACATATGTTTATCTTTTTAATCGGCCTCTTCAACGCAGGTATCAGCCGATGCTGATTATATCATCAATCGGCCCATGTCTTATGTGAATGGACAACAACATATTGATCCCATTTGTGTTCTCTGCGTCTCCACAAAGGTGAGGCCATGGAGCAGGGTCTCCGGGACTGCTGCCGCTCCATCCGGATTGGCAAAATCCTCATCCAGAGTGATGAGGAGACACAGAAAGCCAAGGTCTACTATGCAAAGTTCCCTCCAGATGTGTACAGGAGAAAAGTGCTGCTCATGTACCCCATCCTTAGTAAGTAAAACAGGGCTGAGCAAAGTGTGTCTTCCTGATGACTCCAGTTTACCTACCCTTCAGTTGCACTAAAATGTCAAGAGATGCTTATGTTCGTGAAAAAAAAGACAATTTCATGTATTTATTCATTTTGAGAAATCTCCCTCGGGTTGACCTTCGTCCCCACCAAGTCTGCATTTCCACATCAGACCGGCCCATTCACACTGTTGTGATAATTATAGCTCTCATTGGGGAAATTATACACTGCCTGAGAGCTGCTAGCCGTGAGCTGCTAAATAGCATAATGATGGCCAACAAAAATAGTATCTTAAAAGCCCTGGTTTTTCTTTTGTCACTAAAGAAGCATTTTTCTGCATTCAGGTTTTGAAAAGAATGTGATGGCGACCAGGCCAGTTTAAAGGTTTGTTTTTTATGTCAGAGTAATGGAACATATGGGTACACTAAGCATGCTAACAGGATCAGAAATTACAGCCTGCCAAGTGCCCAGAAATCAATCGGCAGAAAGCTCAGTGCCCTTTTCGGATACAAAGAGTCAATTGAAAACCACAATTTAACCCATTTTCTTTTTCGTTTCTGTAAATAAAGTGTCATTGTAAACAGTGGATTGTGAGTCCAACTTTCTAATGTTCTCTGTCTGCAGGCACAGGGAACACTGTGATTGAAGCAGTGAGGGTGCTGATAGAGCACGGAGTCCAGCCCAGACACATCATCCTCCTCAGCCTCTTCTCCACGCCTCACGGTACAACCAACTACCCCATCCACCTTACTGCAACTTCAGCTCACCGTCCATTTACCTTTGTTTACCAGCCAGAATGCACGCTCAGTCTCCACTCTCTCAAATGCAATCTTCATAAAATACACTGCTGTTAACCACAATGCTGGTCAGTGGCACAGCTGATCATCGGTGTTGCTTAGCCGTTCAATGGGGTGATGTGTGGAATTGTAAAAGTAGTTTTGTTCTCGCCCGCTTTCTGTAAGATTGAATGTGCATGTAAGTGGTTTCGCTAGGGATGGGCGCGAGTAATCGAGTACTCGAGTACTACTCGTTTGAAATGAACTCGATTGGTGGATGAGGAAAATCGATTTTTTTTTAAGTGTCTGTATAGCCTTTAGGCCGGCGCTATTTAAAAATGTTATATACGTGTAAAAAACGACACAAAACGGATAAAATATAGTTTAACAAAATTAAATATTTTGATCCAAGTGAAATAAACTGAGCGTTGTGTCAAACAGCAACCGCAAATAACTGCCACCTCCATGCAGCGCAGCCAGTGTGTGGTCTCCAATGCGGTGCTGGAAAACTTGGAAAGTCACATAAAGAAGCCAGGCTGACTTCGGGCACATTCGCTCCGAGCCAACGACAGTTAAGAAGCCTTTATTATGGAATATGGGATTGAGATTCAAAAGCCGACCGGTGTAACGTTCCGTTAACGAGGAATTAGTCGCGGTAGGCTAATTATAGTCACGGACACGGAGTGAGCATTACGCGGTTGGATATACAACTACTAGTTCTACTGCTTTGGTTGAGTTATTTATCCATGTATTTAAATTGTAGGACAATAATTTTATTGTATTTGCTGCCCTTCTTATTTTAAATGGTGTCTTTTTTGATTGTTAGCCATCTACAGCCCGCTTTTTTTTCTCTTTTTTTTCTCCCCACCTCAGACTCGATCGGTTTAAATTGTGGCCCGCCTATTTAATTACTTTCAGTTAGGAAAATGTGTTTTAAACAAATAAATCCTTACAATCATATGGTAACTGTGACTGTTTTACAATAAGCATTAAGCGCTGGGTCTTGGCATTATTGCGCTGCACCGTTATTCTGCAGACAGGTGCGCTGCGTTCTAAAAATAGAAAAAAGTTTAACGAGGAATCGATCGATCCTCGAGGAATGCAAGCGATCACTCGAGTAGCAAAAACACTACTCGTACCCATCCCTAGGTTTCGCAGAGAAGGATTTCTAATGTTTTGTTTTCTAACACTTTCTCTGCCAACATTGAGCCAAAATGTCCACTGTAATACAAGACTGATAATGCTCCTAAGAGGAGGAAGCCTGTTTATTTCAGTAACCTTACAGACTTGACTGTCACACCAGCCTCAAGACAAACTCCCTTTTTTTTTTTTTATGGACATTGTGTTGGCATGCAATGTTGAGGGGATAATGTTAGCATGCCTTAATACTAGTGTAGTTGTGCCTCTAGTAGAAGGCTGTATTTATACCTACATTTAATTTTTTTGAATTGTGTGTGCGTGCGCACGTGACCATAGAAAATAGGTTTTGCGGGTGGTTTCTCAATCAGTTTTGGCAACCACTATGTTTACTTATTCCTGACAGCAGCAGGATATCTTTGGATGCCTTTAATCATTTCACTTTATTTCCTTTCTCCTAGGAGCCAAATCTATCATCCAGGAGTTCCCAGACATCACCATCCTGACCACGGAGGTTAATCCTGTGGCTCCAACACATTTTGGACAGAGGTACTTTGGCACCGATTGAACCAAGGACAATCCGAGGAGCATGATCTGCAAATTGCTTTTGAGTATATTTTGTCTCTGTTTATTTAAATGTACGTCACGTTCTCCATGTTTTGCCAAATACAGCTCCAAAGTTCCTCAACTGATAAAAAAATCAATTAATCTGATAAATTGTATTTATTATCATGTGTTTTTTTGCCATGTATACCTATGCTAAAGAAAGAACACTGAACCGTATAAAGAGTTCAACTTGGATTGTTTTATTTTGCATGTTACAACAACTGACGGAAAATAAAGGATTTATATTTGTTATTAGACAGAACAGCAAATGAAACGGTATCAGTACTTGAAGTGGTTCAGAGGTATCGGAAAAGGGGAAGCGCCACAGTCACATACTCCAAAAACAATTCAAAATTCTTATTTTATAAATATCCTACAATAAGATAAAAAGCACATTGCTTCAATAGTTTATTTGAAGCATCTCATAATGGAGCAAAATATACAGACACAAAGGAAAAAAATATGAGAATTATAAAAATAAATAGACACGAGACTCCATGAAACAAACATCCACAACTTTCCTAATGTTTTTAACATGCTTTCAAACACTGAATCGCCCTGAAAAAGGATCAATATATGAGTTATGATGTGAATTTCTCAGACAAGCTGCATTTGATTTGGCTTACCCAACATATATTATAAAAAAAGGATCTGATAAAGCAAGTGAAAGTGCCAAGATCTAGGCCCAACGTTTTACTCATACTTAATAAATTGATGTGCTTAATTACATAAACGGTTTTCAACTAAGTACACTGGCTAATAAATACAGAATTCCATAACTCAAAACAGTCTCCATGTGGAGAATCTGTTTCATTGGTATTAAACATTTCAAAATACATAAACACAGGTAGAAAAACTTAAGAACATCATATTGCAGAAGACCACTGACCCGTACCAATCGTTTGTGTGTATGTATGGTGTACTGTTAGCTGTGATTTTGAAAAGATCAGAGGTGAAAACAGACATAGAAGAACCCATATCCTCCTATGAATTTCACACATTCCTACAGTGTTATCGTTCTAGGGCTGGCTGATATAGTAGATAACAAACATTAGCATATGTTCCAAAAAATGTTAAATATCACAGCATGCCTCATAGGCTCATCCCAGACTATAACACAATCAAACTGATCACTGCATATTTTTTCATCAGCAATTAACCCAACACCATTAAAGTCATGATATACAGTATATTCATGATATGACTCCACTGAAAGACAATAAACATTATTAAGTTTGCCATTAAGCTAATTTTAAGACAATGCGCTGCAGCTGTGAGCAGAAGCTACACATAAATGCTAGTTTGGTTTTTATTACTGTCACCAGCTTGATCAGACATTAATAACGACATTTTAACTCAATATAAATGCTGAAATTCTCAAAGAAAAGCATAATATGAGCGGTTCTTTCATAAATAGGTGGCACAAAATGCTGCCACAGTCTACTCACAAGCAGGATGCTTGATACATTCTTTGGAAAAAAGGATTCCCAAAACACCAGAATAAATATATTTATAAGGCGCAGGTTTAAGTCAGGTATTCTAATATGCTTATTTTCATTCAAGAAGAAAAAAATAGTTATAATGTTAAAATGCTGCAAGAGCCAGACGGATAGAGGCAAGACAACTGCATCACTATAAGAGGCTCTGCAGCATTATGGGTGTGATATAAATGTAGATACTACCCTGCACAGAGCAATCTCGACGGGGCAACATTGTAAACTCTCAGCCCAACACTGAAACAGAAGCGTATAAAGTAGTACATTGCCAAACAGAAGATTCCCAATTAACAATAATTAATAACCCCAAATAGGCCAGAGCCTTGAGATGAACAATAGGGTGAATAACAGCCCACAGTTGTCTTTTTGTATGTGAGGTAACATTGGACCGCTTTTGTTTTCCTAATCAAAGTGATACCGTTGTCCACGAGAGGAGACGAGGTGCTCCCAGTTGTCAAGTCTCTTCATTCATCATAACAGGAAAAAGTGGCAATGCAAGTCCAAATGCAGTTTTTAAATCCACACGTTTGGCCCCCTTTGGAATTTTTGGTTCAGAGTGTCTGAACATCCACATGATTTGGAATGCATTCTCCTCGCAGTGTGTGTGTGACATTAAGCCAGAGTAAATTGTCCTTACATGAAATTGCTATTCTTCCATCTCTATGGTGACGGAGGGGTCATGGTCCTCAACTGGAATGAAGGAAAGAAAAAAATATATATTATTAAACAATTTTATTTTTTTGAATGGAGTGTTTCTTGTAGCTCATTCAGCACATACATTAGTTGCATACGGCCACCAGGTGGAGGCAGAATATTCAGGTTAGAGATCCAAACAGTAAACTATTATATTGTACAGGGGGAGATCGGTGCCTCCAGATCACTGAATTTGAACACACAAGGTTTGGATTGGATTGGTCCACTTTGTTTGTTTCACTTTCACGTCTCTTAGCCTTTTTGTTAATAACTAAGGCACTAATGTTGCAGTGTGATCAGAATGTATACACCATACCTGTGAAGGAAAAAAAAGTCAAACTTGGGAGGAAAGTAAAGAGATTACAGCCTTTGACCTCTTAATTCTACAGCCTCGCTCAATTCAGTAACTCAGAGGTGGAAATTGTCAAAAATAAACACGTATTAACTGCATGACAAGGCCATGCCTGGAAAAATGGTGTCTCTGGAACGTATGTATGTATGGTGGTCCAAAATTCAGAGACCACTTCTATTTTGCATTTGTGCAGGTGCCCAACTCCAAAGCACACACAACTCAGACTTGGATTTATAACTTAATACGTTTCTTTGTAAAATGCTGCTATGTCTTAGCCTCAATCTCAAGCCATCCTGAAAAGTTTTTTTTTTGTAAAAAATTTAATAAAAGTTTGGTTTGTGCCACAATAACTATGTTTTTATGTGTTTCTTAATCCTCAAACTATCTGATTATTTCCAGGTTAACACATTAAAAAGTTAAATAGATATTTCCGATGTGGTCCCAGACTTTTAAACACCACTGTTGAAACATGCATATGACAAAATTAAAGTGATTCACCCAAGCTTCCTTCCTCGGAGCCGTCGTCCGACTCCTCCCACATGTCCTCATTATCTAGTAGGAGGTTTTGGGACTCAGAACTCCGATTCTTCAAGGGAAAGTAGTGGCCATTCCCCTGGCTGTTCATTGCACAAAAGGAAGATGGAAGCTTGTTAAGAAACCATGACTGTTACATTGTCAATCCCTCATTCTACAGCTTGTTCTTTAGCTCCAACATTGCTAACAGTCAAATTTATTTGTGTCCATCATATAAAACTAGCCATGTCCACTGTAAGGTATTATTGTTCACTGGTTCCAGTCCAAAATGTAAGAAGTGCATTTGAAATACTACATGAGCAACACCAGAATCAGCTTATAAATGTACTCACCTTGTGAAGACGGGGATGAACCACAGCCTCCGATCCTCTCCAAATACCTGGTGCAGGTTTCTGCGTATGCCGACATTGAAGCCATTTCTATCCGGTCCACTGACAAAAGATGGAGCTGAGAAGGCCTCTAGAGAACAAAAAAAACAGCAACTATGGGTCAGAATATGTCCTGCTTCAACTCTACATTTACCTTTACAAGGACCTACATTCATGATACAAGAGTACCTCTTCTTAAGTGGGTTTTTTTTCTATTAAGAGAATGCAAACCCTCACCTAAAGTGGATCGGTTCTTGGCCACCAACCAACAATGGTAGCCAAAGAGGAACATGAGGCTGACGAAGAACATGAGCGCCACAAACATGAGGAAGAGGACGTGGAACTTTGCTGGCCCATTTGGCAAGTCCCCCTGGGAGAGAGAAACCGGAGAACTTGAACCTTTGAGGAAGATTTGTGGCTTTAAAAAAGTCATATATTATGCTTTCTTTCAGGTTAAAAATTATAATTTGGATTTCTACACAAAGCAGTTTTCATGGTGTAGTGTCCATAAAACCCTTTATATTTTAAGTGCTGTTGGTAAATACCCTCTTTTAAATCTCTATCGCAAACTTCAGTTATCACAGGTGAAGGTAGTGCCAAGTTAGATGGTAATGGTAGGGGGCTTCTACCCTTGTGACATAAGCGGTGCTAAATCTGACTTTTTTTTCCAGGAAGGTGGAGAAAAATAAAGGGTTGTTTTTTGCATACTCCAGTCTTTACTCACACTGGGGACACATATTAATGTTGAAAAAACATGAAAAACATTTTGCATAATAGGTGACCTTTAAAAAAGGTGTAACTCAATATGGAGGATTCACTTCTCTGTGGTTGTTGAAATTGCAACAGTGCTGACTATGGGCAACTCAGAACTTATCGTATGACTCCACTATCAGATGACGAGCATGAGTGATGTGTTCATGACACTCACCACCCAGAATTTGAGGAAATACTGAAAGACTGTTGCCCCAATGAAAACACAGTACACCATGGAGTAGGACAGGAAAAGCAGGAAAAACTTGTAGTTGGCGAAGCCCACACAGTTGTTCACCCTTAAAGAAAAAGAAGGTCAGGTCAGGTCAGGTGTCGCCATTAATACATATATTCCTTCAAGAAAAAGGGAAATAAAGGCTGCTAGGAAATTCTACTTACCACGGACAATGATGGTCCATCTTCAAGACACATCTTTGAAAGAAAAAAACTAAATGTTTAGGATTCCAAATAATTTTGACTGTTGAAAGCAGTAAATACCAATAACATTTATCACAACAGAACACTCTTTATTTTACATACATTTTTCCTACAGTCCAAATTTTGAATACAACCATTTGTACATATACAGTACTGTATACTGTGACAGCGGTCTGCACTTTTTCTTTTGGTAAACCTCTGCTCTGATTGACTAATAGGATATTCCTTTTGAGAGATAGTATGCCAACAAAAAGAAACCCCTTCTAATTATCACAACAGTGTCAGGCCAACCAATATCTCCTTGCCTGGTGCAATCTCTCTCTGGATGAATGGATTGAGGAGGAAAGGGGGACTTACGTTTCACAAACCGAACAGTGGTGACAGCGGTCAGGCTTCAGTACCTGGCAGCGGTCGCAGAACCTGATAGCTAGAGACAAGAAGATGGACAGTTGAAGGATGGACATGTGAGCTGAGCGTGTATACCCTTCACTTAACTCCCTGCAGCCTAGAACTTAAGTCATAGCAATCAGCACTAATGAAAAGGGATACAATGGCTGCTGACTGTGGGTGGGGATGCTAAGGAGCAAACACAGAGCTAATTGCCCTGACCTACTTGCTTTGAAAGCACACATACTATGTGAATGACAGCGGATTGTGGCTAATGCTTCCACCTTGTTACCCCCTGTGGTTTTTTAGATACAGCAAACGTGTGAATAACACCACAACTTGCAGATGAAAAAAAGATACATAAATGACTTGACAGGAACAGCTTACCTCCAGACTGAGCCCGAGTAAAGATGGGCAGTTTCTTTGCAATCTCAACCAGGATTTGTTTCTGAGCGTCTGGTCTCTCCTCGTACTCGTATCTCTCCTTGTCTGAGTATGACAGCTGGAACTACATCAATCAAACATGCATGAGATGATGGGTTTATACATTACAGTTAAGTTGTTTAGTACCATATAGTAATGGTAAATATGTTAAGCCTGTTGTCTTTTAACAATTCCGGGTTACCTTTTTGCATGGTGATGCCGGAGGGGTAAATATGGACTTCCAGTAGGTCCAGGAGAACATCACAAAGCAGACATGAAATACCAGCAGGTAGGCAACTGCAAGCACAACAACAGGCTCACAATAAAACAACCTGCAAACTGTGGGGCTACTATACTGTATTGTTTGGCAGCGCACCTGCTTTTAACTAAACAAACACTGGGAAACTCACCCTTTTCCAATGTGTTGGTGAGTGTAACTGTGAAAACAAGAATTAAGCATAATAAGTACACAAGCCAGAGACTAGCAAAGGTGAAGCAAACCGTTTCTGACTGAAACTAGTTTGAATATTCGACATTTACCGGCTAACACGACTAGCTAAGAGCCTCAACAATAGCCTGTCTTTGTACGAATAATAGATTCAACACAGACACACTATTTGTGGCAATGATAAATTAATTTAGGCTACGTGTCGCTTTTTTTTAGTTACGTTAACCAAAAAAAAGCACACCTTTAGAGCACTTCCGCATGGTTTGCTAGCTCCTGCTTGTCTCTAATCATATTTTGTGTCAACACTGCTGTGCGGCAGTCCGCGATGTCTACAGCTAAACACGTCCGAATCACAACAAACGACACGCAGTTTCTCTCGTACTTACAAAGACAGAGCTCAAAGACATATGCGTAGTACGACCACACCATCACTGAGGCGATTATAAGGACAGGTATCCAGGAGAAAACCCTTTGACAGCATCTTAACCCTCTGGAGAGAGCCATATTCCATTTAAGCTCTGCTCTTCTCTGCGCTCCACTACCATTCCTGGGGTTTATCCATCGGTGACATCGGCGAGCGATTCACCGCACTTACCAGGAACAAGAACAGTATCCAGGTAAAAAAAAAGATCATCTAAAATGATACTTTAATAACAAAATTATCAACTAAAATGATACTTTTATTTCCAACGTATCATCTAGATTCTGATACTTTTGCCACGAAATTACAGTAGCAGAACTATTAACATGTAGTAAGATAATAGGCTATGATGAAAAGTGATACAAGGATTTTTTTTTTATATTTCTGAAACAGTCAATTTTTTTCATCTGACGATTATAAATGTCATATAACAGCAAACAAGGTAATCCGTGCAAAGAATGCTATTTGTATATAGTTTTTCTTAATGCCATTGTCATGGGCAGGCTATGCGCACCCAGGAACAACAGCTGGCGTTGTAAAAACACTACCGCTTATGTCCAAAGGGGTTGCAAGAATAAACACAAACTGAAAGTTCCTCAGAGCACCTTCATACTTACATAAAGCATAACAATTGCAGAATTGTAGGTAAGCCTCAAACTGCAGACGCAAAGCCCCGTGGTAACAAAAATAAATAATAATAATTGTAAAGAATTTTATTTTAACTGTCTGTTATTGAGTCAGGAATTTTCCATTGAGAGGCAGGATCTCTTCCTCCAAGGCCAAGGCAGCAACATACAATAGGCCAGATAAAAAAATATACAAGGGAGGGAGTAAAAGAGTTTTCGCAGTTTCACATTAAATAAAAAAATATTCCACAGAACACAGTTTACAAGCTACACAAATGATTTACAAATTGAAGTACATTGTTTTGTATTTGTATTGTATATACAAGTCCTGTGGGCAGGGGGGCCGCCAGGGATTTATTTTTATTTTGGGCCCCATGAAAATATATAACATTAGGGCCCCGCCCAGGAAGTAGGTTTAATGTTGTAATATGGTTTGGGCCCCTGTCAGTCACTGGCCCTTAGAATCTTCTTAACTTTTTACCCACTTACGGTGCCTCTGCCTGTAGGCAGCCAGTCAGGCACACAAAACCAAGGTAGTCCTACAGTAATTAAAGGTAGGCTGTATTGAGCTATACATATTTCAGCGATGGCTAAGTTTTATTAAGCTGCTCACTGTCACATTGTCATTGGCAGGATCCTTGAATAAAAACAGAACCAATTTTAATGTTTGGAATAATAATCAGAAATATCTATATGTAGTATTTTCACAAGGGTTTCAAGTTATATACTGCTATATACTGTATACCTATGATCTGTGCAAGCAGTATACTGCCTTATGCATGGGGTAGTTCATCTTTTTATAAGTAGCTGTGTCAGCTCCCCCTGGTTGCTACAATGGCTTCTTGTCACACCTTTGAAGTACAGTATGAGGTGAATGCTGCTGGGGCTTCATGCATGAGCCCGTCACAGAGGGAGGTAAAAAGGATTGGGTTTTACAGTCTCCAGTGTCAGGTTCAGCACTGCTTTGTTTATGCTGTCCGCCTCCACCTGTCTCCATGCTGCCTTCCCTATACACCAAAGGTTAAAATGCTCATGGAACGATTGATATTGTACTGTTACATGCTATTAAACCCTGAGACTTAAAATAAGAACATTCTGCTGTGCTTTTTCCTCTGCTCTGTGCCATTAGGAGGTTTAAAACCAGCTGCTCGCTCTGTATAGTGACAGACGTCAGCTCTCTCGCTCTGCTGGAAATTAACTAACAGCTTCTCCATTCTGCCGAGGCTGAGCGTCAGGTGCTGTATGAACAGCAACTGATGTTAGGTGCTAGTATGAACTACTTCAGGAAAAATAAATTATCAAAAAAGTTCATATAACTTCTTCAGAAATTGTAAGTCAGTGTTGACATATCATGGTTGTGACACAGGACTTCCAAGATTCGGAATGTAAAATATTCTAAAACTACAACACTTATCAGAGCCTGTCTGACTCTAATGTACTCTGCAGAGGTAGAATTTGACAAGAGGTCCTTCAAAGTTACAGCTGCCCCTTATTTCGCATGATTTTATTACATTTTACATAATGAAGTGTCTGACGGTGTTGACTTACAGTAAAGTGGTCCCACCACTTAGAGTCCTTATAAAACATGAATGTGTTGTAGAAAACTCTTTTCATTGATATGAGAGATTATTTACTGTTGCTTTTGATGAAAAAAACTCTTTTTAATCATTGAAGTAAATTTTTAATAGGTTTAATTGCATATGAAAGATTGAAACCTTCTCTGAGGACACACTGTTTTGGACGGTGTGAGAAGATAACAAGTGTCATATATTTGACATAATAATGATAAAATTAAATTTAAGGGGATAATTGTGCTCCAGCCATTCTATTCTTCTTCATAACATCTACAATTTTAAATATTTTTAGTTTTAAACATAACAGCAGTTACATATGGAATACGGCCTTTTGTCCCAGTTCTCAAGAATCACTGATATTTACATTTCTTAGTTTTTAATAATTATATCATCATAAATCAAATAAACATTATTTTGAGGCACCTGGAACCACATTTAAGACTAGAATATGTATTTTAACAAAACTTGGGCCATCCTGCTGTATACAACAACAGCGAAACTTTAACTTCTCAGGTAGCGCTCTAACTTCAAACAGTGTTCCAGGGATCCAATTTTCCCGAGAGGAAAGTTTGTTTATTCATATATGAGAATATACCTAAGAACATTTTCACTTCTCTGTCACATCCAAAGTTACATGGTGCACCTTTAATTTCTGTGTTCACTTTAAATGAACTACACCACACTGTTGGGGTGAAGCGACGTCAACAACTCGTGCACTTTGCAACAGTCACCTATGGGAGGCAGTGTGTGACTGTTCTAAAACCTGAAGCCTTTAACCTGCAGCCTTGCAGCCGCAGACACCACCAGAGCAGCTTTCAACACACCGTTTACCACCGCTCTTCAGAGATTTTCAACTTTGACCATGGATGTGGTTACATAATCAAATGATTAGTTCAATGGGAACTCATTAGCAGACAGCACACTGCAAGTTTTGATATCCGCATCAAAAGGAGATTGAGGCTTGTGTGAACATCAATGGGCCTGTCCAATTAGACCGGTAATTATACTTGTTTGAACACGGACCTGTGTGTTTTATGGCTGACATTTATCTTCGTAACTGCTGATGTCTCTATTAACATAGATTGTTTTTTCTTAGAGTCTCTTTCCATTAATACACGCCATTAATTCCTTCCCCCATCCCTTCAGAGAGATGATGCTTCGTCCATTTATTCCTTTTGTTGCGAACGTTTACGACATGCCGTCATCCTCTGACGTGGCCCGTCTAGCACAATGCGTAGCAACCGCCGTAATTGTCTCCCCATTACCAAATGCTGTGAAACTTTTTCATCGTGTCATGGGACAGACCAGAGTCAACGGTGCGTTTGACCGTGGAGTCTTAACAGCCCACCAGGATTGTTGATAGCAGGGCTTTTTGTAGTGAGGCACTACCCGTAATGCGGACTCCCTTCTCTGCTGCAGTGCCTTCTGGGATAGGGGTGTGAGGTGAGCTGCACCCAGTTCTGACCAACACTCTCTTCCATCACGCATGTTCTCCAAGCCCTGCTCCTTTCCCTGACATCTTCTCCCACCTCAACACATCGTCTGTCGCTGGCTCTCCATCCAAATCCCCCCACCCACCCCCACCTTCTCCTCTGCCTTTCTCTCCCACTTCAGGCAACAGTGTCGGCAGCTGGGCGATGACAGCTCCTCTCTCGTTCAAGCGCTCACTGGAGGCAGGGAGCGGCCGTCCGTCCGTCAGCACGGCAGCAAAACCCCTTCCACTACAAAGCCATTGTGACTAGCAAAATAGTAACGGCCTTTTAATCAAAACATTTACCCCCACAAACAGCTCACATCATCAGCAGGTTGAGGCAGTGTCCTCATCTCGCTAGATGTGTGCACGTTGGTGGTAGCATTCCACGCCGCCCTGGTAGTATAGTCTACATAAACAGACAGTAGGCGCTGGATGAGAGCCCATTTTTTCACGGGGGGAGAGACATGCGTGGCTGCAGAACAGTGCGAAAAGATCCTGGCTTTTACAATGCACCAGCACGCAAGCGAGAGGAGCACAATGGCCCGACACAATCTGTTGTTATTTGAGTTTGCTCTTCAGCCCGCTTAACGCTGTTATGCCTTGAAGATGAAGTGGCACTTAAAGTGTGCATTTCATTTGTCCCCTGAGACTCTCATGTCATGCAGTTGTGCTTGGCAGTACATGGTTGGTTCAGGGAATGCCGATGATGCTATGCTAAGCACTTTGGGAGGGTGATTCATTCTTGAGGATTTTTGCGGGCATGGGCGTAGGTTTTGTTTCAACATTGGGGGGACACATTAAGCAGGGGGTCTGTCACCGAAAAAATTTGAGCGTCAAACACTTAATTTCCTGCATTTTGGGGACATTTTATGCACCAATGTGTTCCTATTCTGCATCAATTGATGGTGTAAATGTCTTTATTTCTGTAAAGCAAAAGACAACATTCAGGTACCCTTTGACACAAATATAATAAAAAACAATGCAGTAAGGCATTCTGTATTGCTTTCAAATATTTATTCTTGTGTCTTCTTCAAAACTTTCTGCACTTTCAAAACATAGCACACGTGTTTTGGGATGTTTTTTAGGAATCATATCTTAACAACAAAATCTGTTAGATAATGAGACATTGTTATAGGCTCCAAAGTTTAAATCCACATAAAAACCGGTGGTACAATGGTTTGGTCCAATCAAGAGTGTCTGAAATCGTCTGAAATCTTTCAGTTTTTAACTGTTATTTTTACCTCTTTTAGGGAGACAGGGGTTTTCTTTCATATTTAAAATTTTTATAAATATTGAAAGGGGTATCACCCCTGCATCCCCCCCAAAATCTATGCCTATGGCAACAGGGCACAGGATGTGTACGTACGTGTGTAACAGACAGGAATGGATGTATTGTTTGTTTTGTGTGTTTGCAGACCTTATGTTTATCTTTTTTTTCTTTTGCAACACCGCAAGATGATGCAGTATTGAGTTTGATAGGATTTCCATTTCATTCCCTGCATGCTTCAGTGTCTGGACGGGGGGAATTCATCAAGCGTGCATCCGTTTGAAGTCAATATGGAGCACATATTGGAAAAGTCTGCATTCATCTTCGCATATTATCATTGGTGTGCGTCCAGGTGATCAAATAGTCACTATTCTGAGACGCCCATGTATATCCAAAGGGTATGCGTGCGAGACAAATCAGACATGAGCACCCGCACAGTAATTAGAGAGACAAACCAGCGCGAGAAAACACCGCTTTGGTCACGTGTCATAGTAATTTAGCTTAAAACACAAAAAAATATTTAATGCATTCTATCATTAACCTATTAACACCAACGGGTTGCCCCAAAACCTGTCTAGAAAGGTATTTTGGTGCACTTCCACCATCCATAATTTATGAATATGATGGAATCGGGGACAATAGTACATGTATTTTCTTCATTCTTTACTGCCATACGGCCAAATGTTCTGACTCTGGGGAGGACCGCAGAGCCTCAAGGTCTGGTTCTCACCCCACCGGTGGACGTTGCAGACTGCAGACGTCTGGAATGCTGTTGGCTAAGTGTGACATCAGCAAACGTGCTCGGCAGAGCAGGAGAAAGCAAAGCTAAGTTTTTTGCCCAACCTCTGCTCATGTTCACACAGAACAGCAGAGCAAACAATGACAAGGCCAGGAGGAATTACAGACACCTCACCCAGCATGTGTGAAAATAAATCTGCTCAAGGGTGGAGACCTGTGTGTCTTCAACAATCACAGAGATTGCAACGGCCACGCCACGAAGGAGGGCTACATGCGTTCCATTTCATTACTCCGCATGCATGTCATGCACTCGTGGGCCATTACTGTATCATATTCCACAAAAAAAAACTACATGGAGCTCTTTCATTGCAGGATCTAAACTGATAACATATTTCATCAGTGTCATTGTTCTTGATCTATGTGCTTGATGTCGAAACAGCTTAATAGCGAAATTTCCAAGTGATTAAAAGGACTACATTGCGTCTGACAACATGGCAATATTTGGAGTGAAACAATTGTAGCAGCAGCTTTGTCGCTGTCAAGGGCCCTTTTGAAAGCTCAAACACTGCCTCTGCTGTATCTAAACCTAACCACCTCTTCATTTCCAAAAGTACCCTGTGGAAAAAGGGATCTGGAGATAACCCTTTTCTCCTCTGAGATAGCGGGAACAAAAGGCAATCCCTCTCACGTCGACTCAATTTCATCACCTCGGAATTGACTTTCCCATGTATACTATGCGTTGTATCAATATGTGTTATTTGGCTTGAGTGAAAAGGGAAGCGGTTGTTAAGTGCCATTGGTGTGATACAAATAGAGGCTGGGGAAAAGAAAATAGCGCGGCACTGGACATGGAGAGAGCAGCTGGAAAGTCTATCATCTCACAGGTTTAGATGCTGTTTGCCTTGTATTGTGCGCCAGCCTTTCAGTGTCTCCCAAGGACACTCCTCTGCAGCGCTGCACTCTTTCCACAGACACAGTCACAACAGAGACATTACCATTACCACACACACAAAAGCACACACACACACAGGGAAACATTTACTGATGAGCACAGTCTCCCTTTAATTGTTTTGCTGCAGGATATGAATTCACGTAGGCGAACTCTGCCGAGACGGAGCACGCAGCGAGAACACATGACAGCAAAAACCAGAGCAAGAATGTGTGAACATCCCCTTTTTCCCATACAGCCTTTAGAAAACAGATTACTCACTGATGGTGCAGCGGGGAATAGACTGAGGTACTAGACAGCGGAAGGCCTCATTGGGTTCTGATGGTCCAGTCCTTCTGACGCAATCATGTCAGGTTCACATGGGACTAAAGCAGTCTTCTTCCGACATGGGTGTCCGTCACTCACCCCCGTGAATACACACCTCCGTGTCTATATGCACGCAGAGAAAAAACTCTATGTATCAGTCAGTCGCTCTCAGGATTAATGACACGGAACTATTAAAGCACACATAAACTTTAAAGACTTATTGCCTGCTCTATGAAAGGCAATAATGAAAAATCCAGGTGGCACTCAAAGAGTTGTACTGTATATTATACCTGTCCTTTTAATGGTCATCCATGACATGGCACTGGTTGGAGAGAATACCGAGGTTAACTCAAGTGTCAAGACTCTGGTAGCAGATGTGCGCAACTCAATCAGAGCCAGATCATGCAAAGAACTGAGCTCTGACAGAGCAGTAATGTGGCATTAAGAAAATCTGGCTGACAACAGCACATCTGTCTCCTGCTATGGCAGTTTACAGAAACCATACACAAATGAATGCTTTCCCAGATTACATGCTCATAAATATTCTGTCGAACTCCTCAAGTATACAGAGGCGACCACATCGGTGACAATAAATTTACATTTCAAAGGTTGGGAAAACACATTTTAATGGCATGTTTTTTCTTTTCCCTGTCAGTTGGACTTGACTGTGTTCCCAGTTATGCATGGAAAGGGTCTGGAGTTATCATCGCTACAAGGAGATTCCACAGCAGGTTCTTGAGGGAATCTGTTTCCATGCTCCAATTTTAACACACTGGGACAGAGAGTCAGACTGCGAACGAGAGTGGAATAAATAGAACAGATTGTGGGAAGGGAGAGGGATGGAGAAAAACACGAGAAGGCTGAGGAGTATCAGACAAGATGGTAAAGGAAGCATAGGTAAAATAGATTTAGAAGATTCAAAAACGTGGGGGTGTGCCGACGATGAAAGATCTCGGTATAAGAAACAAATTGAAAGTGTATGGGGGTTGGAAGTGGGCTTATTGAGTTTGTAATGTAATCAGAGCTCCCAGAGCTGAGAAAGAAAGCAACCAAAGGTGGCACAGTCACTGAGTTATAAACCACATTAAGGAGAGCCAACATTTAATTCCCCCATGATGTAAGCACTTATGTGTGTTCTATCCTCCAGGTTACCAAAACAAACGGGGTGACCATGTTTTGTTCTATTTTTCAAAGAATGTAACAAATGCAGTCTTGAGCTGCAGGGGGGCTGGTTGGTAGTCATAGCACATGTTGTTGACCTTGTCTGCACCCCCAAGAAACCTGGACCACTGGCTGCATCTGATACATACATGCTTTGAAGTGCAGACAGACAGACAGGCAACCGTAACAACAGGGCACACCATTTTCAAATCCCTATACCTATGCCAGCAGAAACACTTCATTAGCTGACTTTGCTTATAACAATAGAATTATACATAAACCATGTGTCTTGCAAGTTGTTGTACAGTAAATACATTTCCTCCTCTCGTGCCTGACGGTTCACACTGTGTAATCAGTTGTGATGAGAGATATGAAAGACAACAGACAAAGAATGCATTCAGGTAGATAGTAGTTTTGTCACAAAAGGAAAGAGCAGAGATGTGAGACTAAACAATGCTAAAATTCTGATGTGTATCAGGTCTATGTTTACCTTGGTCCTCGTCTTAGGTAAGTGTGTTAGCATGCTAATTTTTGCTTATTAGCACTAATAACGCTAGGCTGGGGAGAATGACATTATTTTGCATGTATTTGGTCACAGAACCAAAACATATTAAAGTTTGGATCTGATTTGCCACTAGAAGAAATCTTTGAGGATCACAAAAGTGAGATTTAACTTCTGGGGAACATGAATGTCTGTACCAAGTATAAAGGTGGAGTCAGCATTTCTGGAGAATGCTTGTTGTCAAAATCACTTTTTGTCAAAATCAGTGAATATATTCTCACGACATACTGTTTGGGGTTGATCTACTAAACGTTTGTGTGTATAAAAATGTGTGCTAACTGGTTTTCACCCGCCAAAAGCGTGCAAGTTGGTTGCGTGTCAACAGACGGCTGCAGTTATTCCAGTAGCGCGGATATCCCTCATCGAAATGTGGCAGATGCCACTGCGACATGTGGTATGCCATGGCATATGCCGCGGTATGTGCTGCGCCCTTGCGATTGGCGCCACCCACTACATGTCCAGTCAAACTGTCACTAACAGTTTATTTGAGTAATAATAAGGTTGATTTGCTGTAACTCAACAATCTGTGTTTTTGCCTCTTCCAATAACAACTCTTATGCAATGGCATTAAATGTATCTAAACCCGGCTAACTGATTGACTGGCCACTACGAAAAAGACAGCTATGTGAATGAAAGAAGCTAAAAAGAGTCAGGTGATAATTTTTATGTTTTTATCACTTCAGGCAACCCAATTCACATACACAATGTCTGGCTCTGTTAATAGGCATGTTGCTAGCTACAGTGGGCCCCTTTTTTTCTACATACCCTTTGTTTTCACAGCAGTTTACAGAGCCTACAGTAGGTTGTGTATTAACTGCAGTTAATTTTTTCAGCCTACACATACGGACAGGTAGCAGATCGCGAAGAGATATACATTGAATTTGACAAAAGGTGATTTTGACAAGCGTTCTCCAGTCTCGCTGATTCCTCGCTCTGATTGGTCAAAGTTTACCACTCATGTACACTTTGACCAATCAGAGCGAGGCTCTGATTCTCCGTTCTTAATGGCTGTTGGGACTGTCCATTCACTTTGGCACAGACGTTGTTGGTGTAGAGCGTGTCAGGGAGGGACCAAGTGGAAAGGTTAAGGTATTTAGATTAGAATCTCTATCCCAACTGCTATTTTCTCCCAAATCAAATACCCCAGCTTTAAACCCAATAGGTGTTGAGATATGCCAGTCTGGACCAACTGGTCTACTGACATTTTGTGTGACTAACAATGTGTTTGAACGAAGCTATTTATCTACAAATGTGATATTCTAAGGTTATGACTAATTTGATATTTTCAGCATTAAAGCCTTTCTCTGACCTAACAGTTCAGTTCATCCCACGTTAAGTAATTGCGAAGAGGTTTTTTTCTCAACAGCTTCTTTTATCAGCAGGGAAAAGCTGCTTTTATTGTAGGTCTTTCCACTGATGTATATTCTGAATGCTCCATCTTTCCATTGGCAGTGTCATGTAAGCCTGGCAGCTGACTTTGTCTGCCCTGCATTGGATCCAGCGTTACAGTCCCACTGCTGTCAGGAGCCACCGGCCAGACCGACAGCTGCCTGGAAAGAGATTCTCCTGGGTCCAAACAGAACCTTGGGGAGGGTCCCTTGGGTTTCAGCGTGAATGGTAATCCTCATCCAGTCTGTAACTTCCCACATGTTCCTAGTACACACTCCACGTTGACTCACACAGGCTGCAGACTACACCTACAGTGACCCCAACGCCTACTACGGCATGCCATTCCTGGGACTATTATGAATTTGACAACATAAGTAATCACTGTCGAAAGAGTGCAAACTCAAATAGTTCTTAATGTGTGTGTGATTCATTGATGGGAAACAGTAACTGAACGGGTAGAAACATGTTTCTCTTGGATAGTCATGTCGGGTTAATATTATGAGCAACTGTTGTACGTCTGGCTTGGATGGAAGTCAGGCTAATAAGAATTGTACTACTGTTGTTTTGCTTCAGCTAATCGTCAGCAGATTTTGGTCATTAGCTATGGTGTCAAAAGGTAAATTACCTGATGTAAAATACATGCATTTGTGCAAAATCCACGCTACAAGAGCATCAATATAGAATCTCACTGCCAGTGAATGTTGTTTCCCCCAGCAGAGAGAGAGACATGCATTGTATATACAGCAGTGTTTCCTTCACCATGACAACAAATTCAACTTGCCCCGATGTCGTCAGGTGGCTGATAATGGACGTGTCTTTTAGTGATGAAGTCACTACCTCCATACAAAGGAGAGCTCCAGCATTAAATAGAGTGTGGAAGAGACTTCTCATTGGCAAAAGAGCTCTGTGTTGAGTTAGGGATTAGAGGGGGGAGGGGGGATTAGAGTGCCAGTGTCACCTTCAAATAGTTCCTCCATCTTTTAAAGTCCTATAAAAAAGTTAAATCTATGCACTTGGGCCGCAACAAGCACTTTGTTACATTGTATTTTCCATTCGGAGTCAATGGCCAAGAAAAATATGGCATAACCAGCAGTGCTACATCAAAGTCAGGGATTGCAAAGGCAAGAGAAGGCGACAGAGAGGAAGGAGGGGTCTGGTTCGTACTGCTCCTGTGTACCCAGACTCCCTGTCCCCACCCTCTGCCAAGTAACAGCCACAGTGCACCAGCCCCAAAGCTAGGAGATGGGACGGCAGCCTAACTACAGTATTTAGCCTCCGCAGCCATGCAGCCTTCAAGCTTGACACATCTCCCTGCGGTCCCTCAACACATTAGCATAAAAAAAAAGTTTCCACTTGAGGTAGTTCTCTCATGGTTGTCTATGGTTAAGCAGGTATGTCTGTTTTCTAGTGGATGGACGACCACTGGTAGGACAACTGGAGTGGTAATTGTCTGTGGCCCGGGTGCCTTTCTTGTCTTGAGTGCTTTCATAAAGTGTAAAAGGACCTTTCATGTTACCTGGCTCAGAGCAGTGCTCAACACATTTTCATGTTCATGGGTCTTGCTATTTTCACACCTTCACCATGCTGTAATACAAGACCTGCTGCTTAATTATTTTGCATCTTATCTAATTATACATTCTTACTCTCGATGTGAGTGCAGTAAAATTTGATTTGTATTAAAACTGCTATAATCTTTATATTTGCAATAGATCACATGACATCTTGTATGTGAAAGGGGTTTCCCCTAGTGATAAAACCATAAAAATGATCTCTTTTTAGCGTCTTTTATTCACGTAGTTTAGTTTTTTCAAGTGGCCCAAAACAATCAGTTATCGCAGGTTAAAAGATGGAGTCAGGCATTCCTAAAAACACTTTTGTTCCAAATCAATGAATATCTCCTCACGATCTGCTACCTGTACGTACTTTGCGTGTGGTGAAATTTTTTTTCTGTGTTAATAGGCTAAAGTCCTTAAAGGGGCATGTTGATATCTACAGTGGGCCCCTTTGTTTACATATCCTTTGTTCACATACCAGTTTACCTAGGCAGTGTACTTACACCAGATTTTTTTTCAGCGCACACACATTATGGTCAGTTAGCGGATTCACTGATTTTGACAAAAAGTGATTTTGACAACAAGTGTTCTCCAGAATCACTGAGTCCACCTTTAACTGAAGTGCAACTTAGTGTATCAACTTAATATTACTAACAATGATCTGGTTGAAAATGTAATGATAGTAGTGCAACACTCACAGCTGTCCAGACAGCCTTGCTCAAAGGAACGGTATTTACGCCTGTTTTCAATCTAATAGACGCTCATATCTTCTGCCCTTCAAAGACAGTCCTTCTGCTGTGTCTAAAGCCTGCATAAACCACACCCCCTCCTTCTGATTCATATAATGCAGCAAAGAAATTGCATTTAGCAAGTTTTCTTCCTGATGTCCTCAGCTTTGTCGTTGCACCTGCAGGTGTGTGTCCCGTTCACTGTAACCTTGAAATAAAGATATGAGTCTCGAATGTTTGGTTTTTGTTATTGTTGAACTCTGCTGCACACTTCATCGTGAACTTTTTGTGTCTGGTCGTGCAGAGGACAAGTGGGGTCACAGCACCGACCAGATAATCCCTATCCCCACGCACGTGTTACGTCTGCGTTCTGACCCTTAATAGAAAACAGACACCATTAATAGCATATTCCTAGTAGTGATTAATGATATTGATTCAGTTTCCCAAGTCTGTGTTGTTCTCCTTCTGAAATGTTTCATCAGTGTTGCCATGGTCAATTAGTCTGATTGCTGTGTACTGGCATGAAAGACTGGCCTGATGGGCTGAGTGTTCGACATGCACACAGAAGAACTGGAAAACAAGCCCATTGTCCCTCATTAGAAGATTTCTCACGTAATCAAACAAGACCAGGAATGAAAAATGTCAGCTATTTCAGCTATGCTTTTACTTCTGCTTGCATAAATGGTTACGAGGACTCAAATCTGCCCTAAATAGCCACCAGGGGGTTGACACATGGAAAGATCTTGCGGAGGTACAGAAGGATGAGAGGCCTGTTAATGCAGGTGTCCTCGCAAATCACGCTAATTCAAATGTATGGTTATGGTTGATTGGGAGACATTGTCACATGGCTGGAAATGGAAATTGGAAATGGAAATCTTTTCACAATTAAATCCCTCAGGAGGAAATGTCATTCAAAAAGCAAATGTCATTTCATAAGGGGGTGTACAGACGCAGCACCAGAAGTGGAAACAATCAGTGTCTCAATCAGGAAAAGGCTGACCAACCAAATACAAACCTGCACATTGTGTTGAGCAACTGGACCGGCGACACCTTTGGACACCTGATACAGATACACACTCTCCTTCATCCAACCTTTGCCTATTCCGTTTAGTTCAAAATGCATCACAGACATTATAAAATATAGTCTGTGGGAAGACACTACTTTATTTATTTTTTACATATTTATTTTATTAAATTATTAAAAATATGTTTCACTTATTTGGCCTATTTCTATTCTCCCTGTTTTCAGTTCAATTAGGCCTTTGTTTAAAGTCCAAAGTCATGGTGTTATTAGAAAAAAAACCTTGTTAAAAGTAAAATAAATGCATAATGTTCTTAAATCAATGATTAACTGTCATTAATAATCGTGATAACACAATGTGATTACTCAAAATATGATTATGATTGTTTCTTTCTTCTTGCAATTTCCATGGTTTAGATCAATTAGAAACAATTAAAGTATTAAATAGGTAGGCCTAGTCATTATTAGTATTTTGACTTCATATCTACAGGTTGTTTATTGTGATTTCATAAGCGTCAGTGAGCTCCATGGTTACACAGTGATTGACAGGCTGACTGAAATGCTCTTGAGCTGGACAGAAACTCCCCCCTCCCAACCCCACACCCTCTTAAAATACATAAACCGTTTGCCTTTACTGTTGCACATAGTCGCGACTCCAAAAAAAGTTGGTCGCGTACTGACCCCCCAAAGGCCCATTCTGAGCCAGGAAAAACCCTGGGACTATGCAGATATGTAACCTTAAGAAAACCACTTATCAGTGGGGCTTATCAGGATGAAATGCTTCAATTTGCCAGGGAGCATACAGATTGGACTCTGGAGCAATGGAAAAAGGTTGTGTGGTCTGATGAGACCAGATTCAGACCTGCAAACTCATAGGAGGTGAAAAAGGTGACAAACACCCGTCCCTTCTAGGGGGGTCGGGTGTTTTTCGCTGTCCAAACGATTGGCTATTGTTAAATATCATTCACACAACCAGAGTTCTCCACTATTGCCTCCAATGTCCAGCTGGGTGAAAATAATAGCCAGCTGAGATCCTGACCCTCCTAGGGGGGTCCGGGGGTATGCCCCCCCGGGAGATTTTTTTTAAACTTTTTAAAGTGAAATGCATGAATCTGGTGCACTTTGAGAGGGAAATTAAGAGGCTAAATCTGAGGAATTTTGTGTGAACAAATAATTTGGAGACACTGGGTCGGATGAATTAGAAGCTTCTTGGATTTTCCATTAAAATGTTCATTTAAAATAAAATATTATGCAGGGTCCTCTGGGTTGGGCTTGGTGCTCTTTTTCTTTTATGGGACATATTTCTCTGTAATATAATGAATACATTTAAATGCAGTGAGAGGAATGAAGCAGAAGAACTCTGTTGTCCAGCTATCTTTTTTTCCACAGACGAGGCTGAAATAGGTTATACAGTGCATGGGCACCTGAGCCCCATTTCCAAATGTTTTTAAATAAACTCAATACACACTGGACGTGAACGTGACGTGATCAGTTAAACTTGGATTACCTCCCAGATGAACTGATTAAATTATTGGGCTATTAACTAGGCTATCTAGATCAAAACATTGTATTCATTTTTTTGTATGATATAATAATATGATGTTAATATCAAACACACAAACTAAAAAATTAAAATAAATTGGGGGGGGGGGGGGGGGGGCTGTCGGTCGGCTCTGATTGTGAGCGCACTGCAGACACTTCATTTCTGCAATGTGCGCTCATTAAACTGTCAGCTTCACTTAAGAGTCCTGTGTGGGTCAACAGTGCAGTGCAAACTATGCAGCATAAAGTTATAACATTCGTCTACGACCGTGATGTTAAATCACCTTCACACAAAGTCTCCGCCCCAGCAAAGCAGCGAGTCGATCGCTGTGACGGTGAAAATCACCGGGACCCGGGAGACCCAGTGAGCGAGTGAGACGCCGCTCAGAAAAAACTCTGTGGTTTGATGGATGAAATCAGTCGGGGATATCCTGCCCGTTAACTTTGTCTACGGGAACGGCTTCCGCAATCTTTTTCTGTCTCGAGTCTAACAGAGAGCCATGTCGGCAAACTGACAGCGCGACTAAATAAAGGGACTGTACCTGTAGCTGCGTCCCTCCGTATAGTTTCTGTTTCAGTAGGCTGTTACATTAACCTCTGAAGCATTGACAGTGTTTAATCAAAGCCTCTAATTTTTTATTATCAAAAGGGCTTTGATTGAGACTTTTAGCCAATTCTAAAGTCTGAACACACAGCGGCAGCAGTGATGCTTTGCCCGATCTTAACGCTGATTGGACAATACTCATGACGTCTACCAAAGATGTTTTATTGCCAAGATAACGATATTCCCTTGTCTCACACTACGGTAACTCGCCCACACAGTCCAGTCTGGGAAGCGCTGGCTGACTTCTCTGGCAGCTGCCGCTACCCCCCCCCCCCCCCCTCCCAAAAACAAAAACTCTTCGGATCTATACGATTCACGTGGGTCATATATTTTGATTCTAAACGGCGATTTTCGCCGAAAAGCGACAAGTTTGCAGGTATGCAGATTGACCCTGTTCCAGAGTGATGGGTGCATCAGGGTAAGATTAGAGGTGGATGAAGTGATGCTCCCATCATGCCTAGTGCCTACTGTACAAGCCTGTGTGGCAGTGTACAGTAGGATCTGGGGTTGCTTCAGTTGGTCAGTTCTAGGTTCTAAGCAACCTTATATGCCAAATAAAGCTTATCAAAATGTGTTATGTGCCGTGAGCAAAGCTCAGAATGGTCCAACAAGATATTTAAGTGTGTGACTCTTTTTTTTGGCCAGGCAGTGTAGAATGAGACTGGAGAGCATGTTTGAGGCACAGCAAAATTAGAAGCAAAAGTTATTTATTTAGCTTCCATTACATTTCGTTTTACAAACTAGTATAAACAGTAGTCCAAAATGTAGATGTGGGTGATTATTTGACTAAACCAGGGGCCGCTTGCACCAGCTGGACGTAGTACTACGTCTGAGACTAAATATTATGCCTAGTAAGAGGTAGGTGTAAAGTGATAAGTTCTGACTAGTTTCCAAGGTGTAATGACAGTTATGACAGTAATGACATGAATATGTTGTCATTTTAACCCTGGCTTTATCCAACATTCAGATGTGTGTTTCTTAAAATGATGCAAACGTCTGTCTCACAGTACAACAAAGAGGTACAGTACATTAGATCTTCAATTCATCACACAGCATTGTCCATCAAAGTAGTAACTGAGATAAATGTTATCTACAAAATGAGTAGATCTAAAGGGAGAATGTAAAAGTTGTGTTATGTGATCCTGCCAACAGCTCAACCAGCTAATGGCCCCCAAATACTGCGGACGACCTAATCTGCTGCTTCCTGTGAAAATGGTCTTTGGTTTTACAGCCCAAGTGGTAACAGAGAGCAATGTAATGTAGTGCTGAACGTTCACCAGTAACATACCAGAAACAAGAGCGGTGGTGAGGTCACAGGCGCTTCCAAAAACCAAAATGATGCACAGTCATGGTACAGCGGCTTCCTCTGAATGTGAGAACATGCATCCTACTGAGAGATTTGAGTGTCTGTTGCACACCGTGAGCCCCAAACTGCTAACAAGGCTTTATCGATTCAGTAATGACATTCCCATCGACTCTATCTCCACAGGGTGCCCCACCCAAACTCAATCCAGATGAGCTCCATCATGTCATACTTGGAGGGGAACCAATCTTACATGACAGAAGTGGGTGGGTATTTCTGTACTTCTGATAAAAACGGGGGAGAGTAGGAAAAACATTTCTAAGGGGACACTCTATTAAAGAAAAGGCATGAGGCCTTTTCCACAGCTGTTTTGCACATTGGCCTGGGTTAAGCAGCGCGGCCGGTAATGGAGTGATAGGCAGTGTGGAGGCTCGCTCCACTGAGGGCCATTTCATGCTTTTCAGGGTGTAGAAGAAGTACACTAGCTGGACCGCACACACTCACAGCTTTTTCTGTTTGTTTCTAACACAGATACAAAGCCAGCGTCCAAACAGCATAAAGGCACTGACACATACAGATATGCTAGACACTTAGCACCTTGAAATTAATCTGTATCAGAGTCAATTAACATCTCCCTAAAAAACATTTGTTCTTGCTGCGCAGTTACAGTTCAGCGTTACACCTTGCTGCGTGAAAACAGGTGTACTCTAGGGCCCCATGACGTCACTTGAGTTGGTTGGTTACAGATACAACAAAGCATACTTTTAACCACAACAAACCACCACACACAACGACCACAGTGATTCTAATCATAGGAGAAACTGTCCTGAAAAAGTATAACTTTCAGGAGGAAATTAAACTTCTTCTTTTAATCTAGGGTTTAAGTTACTCTTTAAAAGGTGGAGTCAGTAATTCTGGAGAATGCCTGCCACAATCTGTACCTGACCATACTGTGTGTCCGCCGAAAGAAAATCCAGTAAACCAGTTTGCTAACCTGTTAGAAAACAGTTGTATTATTGCATGCAATGAAAATGTTGCAGCATTATCATAATTTATGCTCATGTTTCAGTCAGATATTCACTCTTGTTTTTGCTCTTCACCAGCTGCTAAATGCTGTTCACCAGCTAGTTGCTAACTTTCCATTTGCCAGTTGGTGTTTGACAGGCACTTCACAGTCGTACTTTTTTCGCTTAAAATGACAATGATGCATTGACACCGAACCAAAACAGTAAAGCAGTCAGGTGATAATTCCTGCAAGCCTCCTTTCATAATTAATGTAGCCATATTGTTAGTTGTTCATAAACAAATATTGATCATATAGTTGCTTTATTTTCAGCCATGAAGTCTTAAGTCAGAGAGGTAACATGCTTTTCTGCTCAATCCCCAGCCCATACAGCCTGCATACAGTCGCTCTGTCCACCCATTCCCACAATATAACTGCCTGGCGTGCAAGAAATCTCATTACACAAACGTGCACTTCAAAGTTAATTTGGATTTCTGAGCTTCACGTGCACTGATTGCCTCACTCCTACTTTAGAGTCATGAGCAATACTAAAACAGGCTGTAAAATTACAGTGTGAGTGTAATGTTTTATGCAGTTTCTGATGTTTGCTGTGCGGCGCAAGACTTAATGTTTCCTTTCCCCACAGCCAAGCCTTATTCCAGTGCATGCTCCAGTGATCACTTTGCATTTGCACTCGGCAGCGCTCGGTTCCAAACGCAGACATACATCCAGAATCATCTGTGTCACATGTGATTATGTGAGCAGATGGAGACAGGCTATGCTTATTTGCTGCAAAGGTAGAGAGAGGGAGGATAGCATGTGAAACAGGAATATCAATCAATAACATCAAACAAAAAGGGCCTAGGTTAAGGCATCAGAGAGTTGCAGGCTGGTCCTCAGGGGCCTAGTACACCTCTGCTTGTACCTCAACATATTTGGCAGCTTCCACTGCTCTCTGAATGAATTAAAAGCTTTGTGTGTGTGTGTGTGTGTGTGTGTGTGTGTGTGTGTGTGTGTGTTTATGTGTCTCGCCCTCTCTTTTCTGACTGGATTGTTATTTATTTTGCCTAAAGCTCCAATTGTCTTCATTCTGTACTCTTGTTACAGCTTCTACTGCGAAAACCTTAAATCCTTCATTTGTGGCACAACTCCACCTACTACAAAGATGCGTGGGCAGGTGATAGTAATAAAAATTATGTTTATGTTATTAAGTTGTCAAAAGATTTTGATCTTGAAAAAGTCCATTTGAGAGGGTAAAGCGAGTGTAATGCTGGAAAAGGGTTTTTCACAACCTGGCAACCCAATGGCTTGTCCTTGGAAATAGCTTATGACTGATCTTTAAAGCATGAGTGAACAATCAGTTAACCACTATTAAAGTTATTAGTTTCTAACCTTATAAATCCTCTATAAAGGAGTATAAAAAGTGATACCAAAAACACCCTTGTTTTAAAATGTCAGTTGAACTTGTACATTATCCAAAGCATTTAAAATGGTTGAACATTGCTCTCTCCCTTTTGACAACAATAGAATCGGATGACTAAACCAAGAGTGTGAGAATCGTTTCAATTGAAAATAAAGGTTTTAATGCGGTGGGAGTTAAATATATTCATGGACACACACTACAGTAAATCTCTCACTTTGTTTCTCTCTCTTGCACACATTTGCTCACAGAGACTTGAAAAGTAAACTAAATTAATATGCGTTTTTTTCTTATTGTCATTGTATTCACCTCATGATGGCAAATTTATACATCTGTGGCTATTTCATTTGACTTTATGGTGCCCACGGGAGCAAGTCAATTAATAAACTGAACAATAAAGAGCTTCCATTCAAAGGAAGACTGTGCCAATGGCCTTCATCAGTCCAGCACATAAAACAATGTAAACAGTAGGTTTCACAAACCATTTCCGACTCCTGGGTAAAAAGTAAAATACCAGACAATTATCTGCTTAGGTCCGTCCCGTGAGGTCCACTTTTCTCTGTTGCCAAACACTAAGACTCTATTAGTTCGCACCTTGTAGTGCAATGAAACATGCTTGCGTTAGTTTTACAGGTTTTGGCCAGAGGTACTTTTTATCCACACTGACCAGTAAAAATCTCAGAGCGCACAATGGAAAGTCAAGGTAGTTGGCCCATGTGTGCAATCAGACAAAGACAGTGGGGATGGGAAAGATGCAAGCTCTCTCACGCCTCACCAAGCGCACAATAATGTCACAGAGCGGAGAAATGAATGCATGGAAAAGACACATAATCCTCATTACAAAGGGTTTGGCGTCTCATTTTATGACACATGTGACTGGCGAACAATTATGTATTCTCTAATCCCATCAACCAGGCAGCAGCCAGCCTTCTGGAGGTTTAACCTTTGCAGATATAATGGAATCTCCCGATCTAAACAGGAACATGTCAGCTTTCTCTCTGTCTCTCCCGCTCACACTCCGTTCACACCAGCTGTCCTTATTAGGTTACATCAAACACCAGTCTGACAAATTAGCACATTCATAGAACAGTAAGTATGTGGAGAAAAAAATCACATACCTATCTATGTGAGTTCCTTAATGTAGTCCGAGAAAGCCTTTTCAGCATTTTTTTTTTGGTTTCTATGGATATTTTCTTGTCAGTGAGTATCTTACCTTGTTTTAAATGTCACCTTCTTTGTTTTAAGGGTCACCTATTCCGCAAAGTTTTTGTGGTTTTTAGACATTAAAGAGGACCTATGATGCTTTTTGACTTTTATGACCTATAAAGGTTGTTATGATGATTTATAGTCATGCTTAACCATACTAAATTATCAAATAATGACTTACATGCATTTCGACGTATTCCCTGCTGACCGTCTGGGGTGTCTGTGCAGAGCACTAGACACTATTCTAGCCAGTCGAGAAGTCACGTGTTCAAAGCGGCTTGACGCTTTGTAACTTTGTGATGTCGCATGTAACTTCGTGAAGTCACCACGCGGATGTTTCCATGTATGGTAATGCTGTCACTTCCCTGTTCGCGTCTGCCTCGCGCCCTTATAGGTCCATGCTCGCGCTTCCCGCCACTGAAAGTGTTCCGGAAGGAAGGTAACCAATCACAACGGAGTGGGGTTTGCAGGAGGGGGGGAGGGGAGCGGAGATGGCCGAAGCACAGGCAGAGGGAGCGGAGATGGCCGAAGCACACACACTCAACAGGACGTGCTGGATCGCCAAAATAAGAGAAAGAGCTTTTTTGTGATGTGATTCGTGTCAGGTTGCTCTATAGCAGTGTAAAACAAGAAATTAAGACCAGAAAAGTAGTATAATAGGTCCTCTTTAATATGGGTCCATGGTGTGACTACAGACTCCTAAAGTATGAGAAAAAAACAACCCTCTCTCATTTTCACCACCATTCACTATGTGATGCGCACCAGCCGCAGCCCTTAGAAACATTTATCTCATTACGCCTATCCTGACTGGTACCTACAGTGCTGTACCAAAACAAGTACTGTCACAATTTCTTAATATTGGCGTCAACCGGTACCAAAACTATTGGTTCTTGTGACGTCCCTAGTGTCATTGTTCGATATTTTATTTCTTCATAGACAGATGTGAGCCTCCGAGTTTCCAAAACCTCCTCTGGTGTGAGATGAGGTATCAGTCTCCATCTCCAGTTAGCTGGTGAGCAAGCGGGGAGACAGCACAAGGTCTGGAGGGATGCTTGCTCTGCTCTGTGCCACTGAGCACCATCAGCTCATGGCTGATCGATGTCAGGCCCCTGCACAAGGTCAGAAGTTTGGCTTTCCTCAAAAAACATTCCATTTAACACTTGAGTCTAAGAAGTTGTAGACTTGTCAAACCACAGGACTCTGTTCCAATTTGCGTCAGTCCATCTCAGATGAGCCCAGGTCCAGAGAAGTATGCAGCATTTGTGGATGTTGTTGATATATGGCTTTCACTTTGCATAGTAGAGTATTATTTAGCATTTGTGGATGAAATACAAACACTGACATGGGGGTATAAAGCATTATGAATGCTGAACTTATAATACGTTATACTATAGTTTATAGTAGTTTAAAGGGCTGCAACAACGAATCGATAAAATCGATTAAAATCAATTACTAAAAGCGTTGGCAACGAATTTGGTCATCGATTCGTTGAGTCGCGCGATTAATAAGTCACTTGTAGGCGCGGCACTGTTTACATCAAGCCGCCAACAGGTTCATGCACGCCCACAGCGAGCCTTCCCCACCTGAAGCGGTGCGGGAAAGCTATAGTGTGAGCGGCCACAGCTTTTATTTTGGTCATATCTAACACTGGACTGTAGGCCTATATAAAAGTGTTGTACCTTTGCTGTCTTTGGGTTAAAAAAACTCCTTCAACTCAGTATCCGTCTAATCAAAAAAAAACTCTCAGCTGCTGCTGCTGCAGACGGTGTGCAGACGGGCTCAGAGAGTCGGCATCGGCGCATCAACAGTCATTCAAAGCAGCGGCAGTAATCACACAACCGAACGGTGTAGAAAGTCCCGTCAGTTAAAAATAGTAATCCAGTTTTTAAATCCATGTTAAAATCGGAAGGATATAGAGCTAGTTAGCTTAAAAAAAGTAGCAAACATGTCAAATGTGATGTGTTCAGGCCGGCTCAGTGATATGATTGATGTGTTCAAATGCAACAAAAAAAAAAAAATTAGATTTTGTCAAAAATTTGTTTTCCCAGCAATATAAAATAGATAGTAAAGATGGAATTATGACCTGTTTAATGTCCTATCTTGAGCTATGATTATATCAGCAATTAAAGCAATAATACAAGTTCTATTTCAACAAAATAATAGAAAAGTATCAATAGTGATATCAAAGACTTCATCATTAAGGAGTTCCGAAAATTGTATCAATATCAATAAAAATTCACAATCTCCTGTCATCCGAGAGAAATTAAGATGATTTAATTGTTTTAACCGTTGGTATTTACCGGTTAAAAATCTTATCGGTTGACTGGTTTACCATGGACATCCCTTATATACTGTATAAATGTATATCATACATTGTATGTTTTTTTTGTGTTAGGGGAGAACGGGGTAATCTGAGCCACTTTTTACATTTGCAAAAATCCCTCCCTCTAAGGGAGCTAAAATGATTTATCACTCAAATTTACACATTTCCCATTCATTCAGTATGTTTCCTAGAAATGGGCATTAGCAGAATTTTTTCAAGACAAAGGGCAGTGAAAATATGATAGTTTTAAAAAAAAGTTGTCATGTGGCTCACTTTACCCCAGCTGTGGGGTAAACTGATCCACTTACTTTTTCCACTCTGAAACTACCATAACAACACATATTGTAACAGTGAGAATCCTGACTAACCACACATTCCAGAACTAATGTCGGACTAGTAAAAGAATGATGGGGTTTGGTCAATTAAGCAAAGCAAATTTTCTAAACACTTGAAAGTAACTCTGAACAAAATCAAATACAACATATTATAATTCAAAAGGTTTTAATAAGATTAAAATTAAAGATAGAACCAGTTAGATTAGAACACAGTCTGGGGGTCAGAACACAGGACCCTTAGAGCCAGCTAGTGTCTGGGGGTCAAAGCATAGGAAAATCAGAACCAGCGAGAACAGCCTGGGACTCAGAACACAGGAGAAGACCCAACTGGATTATAACATCAGCCTGTCATACTCTACAACTAGGCCTACTCTAAATTCCAGCCTTGAAGGTTACAGGGAAAGATGAAAAGGTGCTCTTTCCGTGTGGTTGCCCCAGGTCGTCTTCCTGGTGTATTTCCTTGGCATGATGGCTTTTCTACAATGTGTATGACATTAAAATAAAACATGTTATGTTATATTACATTAAACATATGTTTAAGACTAAACTTAACTTGGTGGGGGAAAGTGAGACAGTGGCTCACTTTCCCCCACAGCATTTGGCTCACTTTCCCCCACCACCACAATTTGAGAAAAAACTACCTCTCTTAGCATTTCAGGCTAATCTTCAATTATCAGCATCACATGGTTTCATATGTTCGTAGTTCATCAACACGTATGATAGAAGTTTTTCTACGTGAATACATTTGCTTTGGCACAACAGTTGATTAAGTTGACAGCAAGAAAATTTACTTTTACATGCAAAATACCTATTTTGGTGAAAAAAACATGCTTACCACAGCACCATGAGGTCCTCTCGTTCAGGGCCATGGGGAAATGAGAGGGGCTTGAAAACATATATCTAACATGACCACAAATGTTTTCCGTTGCCTAGATACAGGGGGTGGCTCACATTACCCGATGCCTCAGATTCCCCCGTTCTCCCCTATCCCAGTTAAGTTTATTTTAAATTTTTTATCATTTAATATTACTTTTAATAGTTTCGGGACGTTGGAGCAATAACCTGGTGTTTTGACACTTCAGTCTGCACTGTGAATTTGAAGTAATGTTCAGTTTTTGAATAAAGATGCGGCATTTACAAATGTTTTTTTTATCCGATTCATCGAAAAAAAATAATCGACCGATTAATCGATTATTAAAATAATCGTTAGTTGCAGCCCTAGTAGTTTATAAAACATGTTATAAGTTGTCATGCATGGATATAAACTAGAGGTGGGCATAGATTAATTTTTTTAATCTAGATTAATCTAGATTAATTTTGGAATTAATCTAGATTAATCTAGATTAAAATGTCTAATTTGAATTCATTCATAATATGTGTGTGCTCCTAAATAATGACTCAAAGTAAGTCTTTGAGAACGTGTTTCTCAAGCCAGGTGGCGCATCAGACCAGGGGGTCATCTCCTGTTTCCAACATGCATCACAAACTGCTTGAGGAAGCTGTTCTACTATGATAATTGGTGATGAAAATAAATAATGTTCAACAAGATGTTACATAGTAACGCGTTACCGGCATCGGACCTCTTTTTTCAGTAACGAGTAATCTAACGCGTTACTATCTCCAAACCAGTAATCAGATTAAAGTTACTCATCAAAGTCACTGTGCGTTACTTTTTCTGTCATTTTCCTTAGTGAAACATTTTACATAACTGCACAAGTGACTGCGATTGCGATTTTATGTAAATAAATGTGCGCGCATGTGTCTCTAAACTCTCCAACTGCTCCAACCGCTCCTCTCGTCTTTTTGGTAGCGCCCCTCGTCTCTGCCATGCAGCGTGTGTGTGTGCCTGTGTCTGTGTCTGTGTGTGTGTGTGCAGCAGCATTACGGCCGAGTCGAACTGTGGCGCAAAACAAAGTTTTCCCCCCGATGAAATATAGCGTCTGCTATGGGGATATTTAGGATTCGGGTACGGTGACGTTGACGTTGAAGAGATAGAAGTGTTTAAAACTTGGAAACTTATAGTCACGTGGCGACCGGTGGCCACACACACCCACCCTGCGTTCCAATACCCGATTGTGTCGTGGGCAAGTGATGGAGAGAGAGAGAGCGGCGGGTGTGTGAGAGAAGCTTCGCCCCTCGTCTCTGACATGCAGCGTGTGTGTCTGTGTGTGTGTGTGTGTGTGTGTGTGTGTGTGTGTGTGCAGCAGCATTACGGCCGAGTCTAAGCTGAACTGTACAAATGACTGGCTCCCTGAGCCGAACAGGAGGTGGAATAAGAGATTAACGGCGATATTTTTTTTATCGCCGATAAGAGTCAGGCGTTAACGCAGCACGTTAACGCCGATAACGGCCCACCACTAATATAAACATTCATAATGTGTTTTATATCGCACTATAAATGCATTAAAATGTCTTATCAATGTGCTTATAATGCATAATATAAAAAGTGTTACCAGATTTTCTTTACTTTCACTAAGAATATTGGACATGTGTGGCTTCAGGCCATCCACAGAGAGGAGGAAATAGGTGAACCGCGGGACCAGGTTAGTCAATACATCTACATCTGTTAGCCCTTTCTCACCGACGCAAAATCGAGTCCGGTTCGGAGCTAGTGCCCAGTCGGGAACCAGTTGTTTGGTTTCCCACCTCCAGAGAGCATGTTTCCGGCCTGAAAAAGTGGTTCCAGAGCGGCTCCAGTTTTGAGCTGGTCTGGAACTGCAAACGGCGTATGTCATGGGCTGTGGAAAGGATTATCCCGAGCAACCAGATCAATTAAAACCTCATACTTGCGATATTTAAAAACACTGCTACTACTACGAGACGTAAACATAACATCATTACCGGACGTAGCAATCAAATCGACCGGTGAAAATACGCTGGATAGGTCGTGTTTGGTTAACAAAGCAAAGCGAGAGGCAACATGTGTAAAAAAAAAGACATATCTGCTGCTGTTGTTGTTGTGCTTGAAGCTAGCCAGGAGAGCAGCGACGTCAGGCAACATACACAGACGTTCACAGTGATGTCATGACATAGCTGTATATTTATCTACGGTGGCTCTCTAGGCGGTGTAAAGACGAACTGGTTCTAAATAGGTTCCAAGTCGAACCAGCTGCGAACCGGCTCTGGCACCAGCCCGGAAATGGAACCTGGTTCCTGTCGGTGTGAGGCAAACAATTCATCACACGTCAATTATTAATGCTAATGGTGTTAACGTCAATCTTCCAAGTAAACAGTTGTAATGTTACAAGTCAAATAAAGGAATGTAGATGCTACATTGAAATATACAACACCGAAAAGCCAAGGACATCTCTGTTGAAGTGTTAGCCTGTAAAAAAGCTGGGCACCTGCCCCGTAGCCTTATCAAACTGCTCCCCATCAACACTAATTTAATTTTAAAAAGCATTATAAAGATACGCTATAACATAAAAATACACACATAATTTTTTTATTAACCTTAGTTATAATAACATAGTCAACATAACGTTAGCTATCTTAACGACCCGTTAAACATGTTAACGGCAGACTGAAAGGACATTGATCCCCTATTGCCACAAGTTTCATTATGTCTCGATGCCGATCGTCTGTGTACAAGACAACATGTCATTGTTTGCCTAACTGGCCATTTTATTTGGACTCCTTGTAGTTACAAAATGTAACGGTATTCTTAATATTTGTGATCTGATCAACAAAGACCTCAGAATTTGTATTCACCGCAAGTCAAACAACACAGGTTATTATCAACCCGACGTATAGGGGAAATAAAGATGAGAATTTGTACTATTGTTTGCATCGTCCCATACGTGCATGATTCGATAGTGCACGCAAAAATGTATGCAAGAATGCAGGGGGTGCAGGTGTGTATTGTCTTCCAGGGTCGTTAAGGATTAGGTTCGCTCAGTGACCCTGCACAGGGCTCCTCCAGCAGCTTGTCAGCGTTGGCGGCTCCTTCCCTGGGACCTTCTGGCTCTCTTATCCAAATTGCAGTCAAGCTTCAAAAATAAAGAGCCCCTGAGACTCATTCGCCTGAGCAGGCAAACCCCGCACCGACAATGCGTCACAAACTCCACATTGACACTTTCATGCTCAATTCTTTATTCTTTATTTTTTTCTCTTTTTACATGTACATTTTTTTCAACCAGTGCTTTGACCTTTAAAAAAAGCTCTCAATTGTTTCCTCATTCCCTGTTTCTTCCTCTTACATTTTCTTCCCCGATTACAGTTGTTTTGTTTTTCTGTCTCGCTTTTGATTTCTATGGTGACAGTGCACTTCCAAAGGAATAATGGAGGCTGGGGGATTAGGAGGCGTTAAGGCGGATGGATGGCTTTCTCATAAATAGGTAGGAAACTCCTGGAGCAGGGTTGGATGGGATCAGCAGATGTGTGACATGAGCTCAGGCTCTAATTGGAGACTTTTCGATCACTCAGAGGCACAGGAAACCGGGACACATTCACACAGTAAAAACACAGGCGCCCTCTTGTTCAGACTTTCATATCATCTCATCTGAGCTGAGGGGCCATGCTGAAGCACAACGTAATCCCTCATATAACCAAACATACGAAACACACGCACTGCATGAATAAATGCAGGCGCACGTACGCACACATTAAAAAAAGTGACACACTGCTCCTAAGCTGCCACAGGTAATGACATCATCAGATGCCACTTGCAGGCTTCATCACAACGAGGCTCAACGCTGACAGGATCCCATCCAGTGCGGCTCCAAATTGCACAGGGAAACCACACACACCGCAAAAGCCTCAAGTCAAAACACATCAAAACACTCTGCACAGACACACACGGGCAGCAGAACGGGAGGTCGGACAGAAACAAGCTCAGCGTGTGCAGTCTGATTTGACTTGTTTGGAAGATAAGTTTGGGCTATTGGTGGGTTCACAGAGATGTTTCGCAAGTCTTACACAGTGTAATGAGGGAGTTGGGTTTCGACAAGTGGTTTTGTCAAAAGGAAATATGCCAACCTCTGTGGTACAGCACTCTTGGCCTCTAGAGAGAGAGAGAGAGAAACAGAGAGAGAGAGAGAAACAGAGAGAATAGCTGAACATGTGTCAGTGTGTGTGTGTGTTTGAGAGCCCTAAAACATCCAGTGGCTGCTGTGCTCCATACTTGCCTGACCGCGGTAACCACAGGCGAGCCACAGCTAAGCCTCCAAAGCCAATTAAAATGTTATGAAGTGGAGTTCCCTTTATTTATTTATTCCTCCTGGCGGGGAACGGCCAGACAGTTATTGTAACTGCACAAAACTGACTTTTCTCCTCCTCAAACTGCATGGGAAACGTGTGAGTGGAGGTCCCTCTGAGGCCTAGTGGCGGGGCAGAACAAAAACTTATTTTTTTTTGTTTGAACAAGCCTTTCTGACAGTCTGACAGCAGCAGAGAGAGAGAAAGGCGTACAAGTCCTGGCTGCCACGGAGCAGACATCAGACAGAGGTTACAGGAAAGGCCCCGCCGCTGCACTGAGACCGACCTACGCGCTTGCATACCGAACATATTGCGCAGTGACGCATATTGCTTGCACTGACCACGTAACCCTGCGCCGTCACAGCTAAAGCCTATGAGCACCTGTGCGTGTGTATCCCTGGGGGGTGTTGGAGTGTGTGTGTTCAAGTATGTGTGTAGGTGTGTTAGCACGTGTCTTGGTGTGTGTGTGTGTGTGTGTGTGTGTGTGTGTGTGTGTGTGTGTGTGTGTGTGTGAGAAGGGAGGGAATTGCCTCCTTTATAAAAACATCCTGCAGGTCCAGCTGAACACACACACACACACACACCGGAGTCCCCAGCTATAGGCCCAGAGCTCCACACACTAGGGGCTGGCTGCGTGGCAAACACCCCAGGAACACACTTCTTCAGGCCTCACACACATCCCCATTCCCAACCCTAGTTCGCCCCCCAACTTCCCCCAAGGGAGCCACAACCATGCGTTTCCCAGGCTTTGCTCATATCCAGTGTCACAGGTGTTTAAGTAGAGAAACAGCGGCGGTACGGCTTTAGAAAGTCTCTACTGCCAGTCGCAGTAGGCTATAGACGTGAGGGAACATGCTCAATATTGCCTTGACAACATCTTTATTTCTTCGCTGTTTTGCCTTCTTTGCCTCGACAAAGTGCCTCTCTCCCAGAGTTTGCCGCATAAGTCCATGTACAACACTAACACCCCACACATGACAAGGCATCACCTGAAGTAATACCCAACTCCTGATGTAATCCACCTGGCCTCACTCTTGCAGCACTATGTGTGTCTCTGCTACCTGTGTGTGTGTGAAGATAGTTGAGAGATCCTTCTTATTTCCTTTAGTTGACAATGCAGTAGAGGTTAGATTCTCTGCTTGAGCCCAGCCAGGAACGCAATCGTCCCTTTCCCCTCGGGCCCCGGCCAGCACCGTTAAGCGCCCTGAACGTCATTTCTCGACACTTGCGGGCTCCGGTTGGGTCAGGCTGGATTTTTTGTGCCCGTTCTAAGATCTAGCGTGCATGTGTGTGATAGTGTCTCATGCACAGCAACAGCAGGGATTACAGCTGATCATGTCCACTGGAGAAACTCCGGTGAAATGCCTCCTTTGTCTTTCTCTGTTCTCTCTCTCGCACACAAACGCACGCGCACACACACACGCGCACACACACGCGCACACACACACACACACACACACACACACACACACACACACACACACACACACACAATCCTTCAGGGTACCTCCACCTCCTGACTGAGGAATGTTTTTCTCGCTCACCCATCAACACAGGGGGAAATTGCTTGTGCACAAATTTGTGTGTGTGTGTGTGTGTGTGTGTGTGTGTGTGTGTGTGTGTGTGTGTATGTATGTGTTGTAGGCTTAGGAGAGACAGCTCGTAGAATACCTGTGAGTAGGAAGACAATATCTCATGTCTTAGCAGGTTGAGAGGAGACAAAGTAAACAGAGTAAGCACAACATGACAACCCGGTTCCATGATTAGGCGGAAATTCCCACCATGCACACACATTGTTTTCCATCAGTTGATCTAGATGGCTATCAGAAAAGATCACTTTTCAGTCATTACCTCTCCCCTTGATATGGATGATGCATATCTTGGAAAAACCAGCTGCAAACAAAATTACAAAGCGATAAAAAAACTACATTTAAAGAAAAAAAGAGTCCTCTAGTGTGTGGTAGGCATGAGTCTCACTCCACCCGTACTCCAGTACATCCTCCCAGACCAACCTAACACACGACATCCATCTTCAATATTCACCTCTCATCCAAATCCATTCATTTGTTCTCAACATTTAATATAGTTATAATTCATTAAATCTTTAAAGACAAATTGTTGAGGCGTGGTCCTTGCTGGTGAGCCCAAGAGGTGTGCTGCTTCTTCACTCACTCCAAATGCTTCCAAGCCCATTTGATATGAGGTCTTCCCTGCCGCGTGTTAGACCCTGGCAAGAACACCAAGACTTATCCTCCACTCTGGAAGGAGTGGGAATACTTGTATTTGTCAAAAAGTGGTGGAAACATGGAAGCCAGAGAGAGAACAATTTCCCACACATCTTAGGTGCAACCTTGAAGAACAACACTCCTGCAACCGCTAAAACCAGAGCTGATGACTGAACCGTATGAGTATGTGTATATTACCTTGTCAATACGGATACAGTACCACTGATGAAAAACATTTAGTGTCTGAGTGAAAGTCGGAACAAATCCTGATAGATTGTAAACCTGTCTGAATAAGAAGGGAGTTTTGGGGGGATTTGGGAGACATTAGAGGAGACTCTTGTCCTCTAAAAACAGCTAATAGTATGATCCAGAAAAATACCACTATAAGACAAAGCTGTGTGGGGAGCTGAGAGGCTAGATTTGCGATTTGCTCTGCCTTGTCAATGTTCCACTTTTGATTTAAGTCCTTGGATATGCAGGGAATCTCAAGCAGCAAGTAGCTTTCTTATCCGAATATAGAGCTAAACCTTACGTCTGAACTTTGACTTGTTCCTCATAAATAAAGACGGCAGCTCATATTTATTTCACAATTATTCAAAGGGGAGCTGCAGACTGCACCAGGGAAATTCTTTTCCGAGTGGTGCATGCGGACCATCATATCACAAACCCCTCTTTGATCTCCAGCGGTAAAAGAAGAGAGGACTTTTTTTCCCCTCAGCTTGAAAACACAAACAGTGGCATTCTTTCCAATGGAGTCTACTGTATGTGAAAGCGCATATTTGTTTTCCCTTTCCCCTCTCTTTTTCCCCTCCTCCCATTCCCAATCAATTCCTGATGGAATTACTGCATTATTCCATGGAAACTGACGAACATGAGCAGGTGTTTCAGGCTCTCGAGCTGATTGCCAGACAAAGCGGGCCGGGGTGCAGCTGACTGTTAGCACTAATGTGAAGTGACAGGGCCTCTGAAGCCGGGGGAAAGAATAGAGGAACGTTCTACTTTCCAGAGCTGCTCTAAGAGTTATCAGGTTAACTACAGGTTAAACACAAATCAGAGAAAAACACTTACATTCCACATTAATTGTTTTCCTTCTTGACAAGTTGAATTGTGATTGATTAAATGGCATTTCATATAGTAAAAGGAATCAAATCATATAAATGATGCCTTGAACCAATAATTAATGTATAACCTTAGTATGTCAAACGTCTCACTTTACAGTACCGCACACATACAGTGGAGGCAACCACCCCTGCCCTTTTTGTTTGGAGTGTGCTTTTATAAATCTTTATTCTAACTGTGTAGCAGTATCGGTTTATGGGACTTCCACACTTAATTCAGACAGAAAGTGGCACTGATGTGATTTTAGGGCAAATGAAGCTTTCTTTTCATCATCAGAGGGGGACTTGAGCATGTATATGTCACCTAATTTAGCCAAAACTAATATTCAACCCAATATTTGGGGGCAGTCAGCACGCACACATGGGCCTCCTGACTCCCGTAGGGCCCCACATTTGTTCATAAGGAGGAGGTGCCTTTTATAATTTTTTTCGTTCCCTGCTTAGAGAGTCTGTACATGCCCATGTCACTTTGTACATATTACACTTGATTCATAGCTAAACCATAAGCAGATGAGTATTGAAATAATAATAAAGCTACAGGATATATGAGTGACATTTCATGCCGGAATATAGTGTGTATGCTTTTCCACTGGTTAGACTTTCGATTAAATTATTTTCCCTTCGTACGGCGATGTCAGAGACGTGAGAGTATCAACTTTGATTTGACATCTGCCCCGGCGCAGCAGGTGTTTTGAAAGCGGAGAGACACCCCATAAATCCAATGAAGAACATGTTCACAGGCAAACAAAATGTCATCAATCCGACCGTCTACCAGGTCTTCGATCGAAAACAGAAAAGAGCAGGAATCTCTGCTTGCTCACATCTGTTTCTCGTGACGCAGACGGACAAAAGTCATGAAATCGCTCACCAGAGAGGCGGAGAGGGAGAAGCAACAGTGAAGGTGGTTCCAATTAGAGAGCTATAGATAACCCCCTTAATTTATTTGAAGCTTGGCCTCGAAGAACAAACGTTAAATTCACACCATTGGCTAATAGAGTCTTCCTTGATGAAAGCTGATACCTCTATCAGTCCTGGACATCATCAGCTGCTGGCTGTTTTTAGCCAGCATCCAGCCATGCTGACAGAATAACGGGTAAACACTGGGGAGGGAGCACGCAAAGGCCCAAACCTGTACTCCCTGGGCTGAACCTCTGACAGAGAATAACTGAACGACTGCCATGGTAGGCCTGGACGAGGAACAGAGAGAGGACCACATCTGTTAGGCTCATGACTGGGGCGATCCACACTGAATCTGAGCAAAGACTCAAAGCAAAAGCCACCTTTCAGACTTCTTCCACGCCTCGCCCCCTCATCCGTTGCCCATCCAGTTCAAATAACCCTGCATTCAACCCCCATCCCCCCCCCCACCTCCCCCCCCCCCAAAAAAAACACGATATTCCCCAAATAAAGATATGTTGTTTTTAAATCTTTCTGACAATAGCACCTAATATTGCGCCATGGAGCAGTCTGCTAAAGGACGACAGCACCGCTTAGTTTTTACTTTTTTGTCTGCATTTTAATATTCCAAGGTGGAGGACGTATGAGTGAAACCTTATGGGCCAGGTGCATCCGCAGAGCAGCGTCGGAGTCACAGTCTCTGATTGAGACACAGCGAGAGGAGGCAGACAATAGGCATGCTTTTGTGAGGACAATGAAAAAAGCCATGTGTCCACATGGGCATTTCCAGACCCCGGGGTCATTGGATGTAAAGTTTCATAATGCAGTGATCACCCCAGCGAAACCTAAACAAGCATGTGATTTTTTAACATCGCTGCTCTCAACCTTCTCTGGAAAATGGCTTATGTCTGGACCTCTGGAATGTGTTTATAGACGGCCGTCCACCTGACAAAACCATTGGCAGATATATGAACTACTGTCACCAGTCACTTCAAAGGTTATGCTCATATCTTCAGAAGAAGCTACCACTGTGTGTGTCCACTCTTCATCATCCTAATACTGCATTAGACATAAGGAAATTGCCACGAATACAGACCGGCATGCCTATTTATTCTGTTCAAACTATTCATTTAATCCTTATTCTTAATAAATTGCCTCATGCACCCAGTGCACAGAGTTTTTAATGTATTAGAGTAAAGGCATTAACGCCACGGCAATGTCTTGCTTCTTCATTCCTCTGCAAAGTTGATCGGGCAGCTAAAACTAGTTAGCTTAGCCGAGCCAAAACAAGGACACCTGCTTAGAGAGACCAGCGTGCTCTGACCTACAGTCCGGGCCAAGAAACTGAAGGATAACAGAATTCAAGTGATGTACCCATAATTTGTCAAATAAAAAACCTGTCAAAAAGGTGCAGGACTATTAAGAAGCTCCCACCTCACTAACAGCCTATGAAGAGAAAACGGGACGTTACATGGTGACAGGTGGGGCTCAAAGCAAAAAGGGGGATCTGGGGGTCCCCCCCCCAGTAAAAATTTGAGCTTCAATGACACTGTTTCTCACATTCTGGCGATTTTATAAACACAAAATTAATTGTTCACATCATTGTGCACTTTCACATTTTAGCCAAAGAAGGAAAGGATTGCTGCCTTCAGCTTTACTAACATTTAAGTAAAAAATAGACAGGAAACACAGATAGAAAATTGACGCTACAGTCTTTGGCCTCTGAAAGCCAGATACAGAAATTTCAAGGTGGAGTTTTCCTTCATGTTGAGGTGATAGCAGACTATTATTGTTTCTCTTGCATGACATAACCTACACTTGAATGAGGACTGGATCTTCAACAATCAAAAAATGTATATCTATTTCAAATGGATACTGCAAATATAAAAAAATTCTCACATGGAGCAAAAAGTCCCAGTGGCAGGCTAATAAAATCACAGATAACTCTTTAGTTTTCAAAGTAATAATATATATTACATATATAAAAAAAACTCTCACCCTTCACTACATACACTCCGATGGCATCAGCAACAACAGCAACAACTATTGGTGATGATCGCCCATAACATAAGCACAACCAGCCGCACACACATCCATTCTTGACAACAACAACAACACAAACCTTCAAATGCTACTGGCACATGAAAACACTTACACTCCGACTCAACACCATATTCAATATCAATTTCAATCGATAGCAAAACAGAATAGCATTATTTCACTCACCAATGCACTTATTAGGCTATTTGAAGAGAAAGGCGGCCCCGTCAATACAGCGACGTTCACTCGTCCAGCATAGACCCAACAGCATCCAGCTGACTATTGCTGCTCTCATCATATCCTCTCAGAAAGGTGTTTTAAGGGGACACCCTTAGCTCAGTTGGCAGTGTTGTGCCTGAACGCGTTCATGAACTTGTTCATATTGGGGGCGAACGTGAACTGAACGCATGTATTTCTGCCTCATGAAACTTTTTGCGACCGCGCTCATTCTGGTGTTTGTGAACGGCGCTCTTACAGTCGTTCAATCGTTCATCGAGTGCCAGATTTCCAAAGAAAACCCCCGCTAAAAGACAGCGTAAACAGCCCTTAATGTGTAGCTGAAAAACACCTAATCTGGCAACACATGCCACCACAACGTAGCACCGCCGCTGCGTCATCAAAATGCGAAACACTGCGGAAAAAAACAAACAAACAAATGAATGCAGCAGCACTTACTCAGACCATGGACCTAGCCCTCTTCTTCGTATGACTGTTACCTACCTCCGATTGTGTTTGTGTTAATAAGTATATCAACACATCGTCTGGACTTTGTTGTTAACAGTAGGCCCTACACTGCGGTTTAGAATGGTCTCCTTGAGGGTTTTACTATTTTAAGTTGTAGGCTAATTTGTTTGTAGAGTACAACCTGCCTGATATATTTTTCAGTATTGCTTTCTTTGAATGACCTTTCATGTGAATTGTTTCCAGGTTTGGAAAATTATAAAAATGGAAAAACATTTGCGCCTTAACCGTTTTTGTTTGAATAATTCTTCATTAAAAAGACCATTCAAACAGCAACTTTTTCCTCATGTTTTTGAGAATATACTGTAGGGGGAAAAGCTGCAGCTGGCTTCTAGTGTGGACTGAATGTTATTGAAATAATTTCTGTCTGTGGTTCTATATGGAATGTGGCAATTATTTAGAAAAATAATAGCCTGCAGCAACATATCTAAAAAAAAAAGAACTATGAACTAGTTCATTTTTGAACTGTGAACTTAGTTCAGAATTTTGAATTATGAACTATGAACTGAACTAGTTCATTTTAAAGGGTGTGAACTGAACTTTGAACTAGTTCACGTAGAAAAAGAACTTTCCCAACACTGTCAGTTGGTAGGGCGTCCCCCCCATGGGCCTCGGCCAGCAGCGGACCCGGGTTCGATTCCAGCCCGCGGTCGTTCTCTGCATGTCACTCCCATCTCTGCCCCATTTCACCTCTGTCTCTACATACTGTCAATAAAGCATAAAAAATTTAGTTTTTTTGTGAGAGTAGGTGGGGCTTCGTCCCACGTGCCCCTAATGACCAGTCGCCACTGAATGGTGATGTGTTCAAGTGCTGTTGGTTAAAATGACAATTAGAGATAGCTCATCGTGATTAGTTCAATGTGATCTCGTAAAAGGCAGTGTTAAGCGAGAAACTAAAACAAAAAGGCAACAGCTGCTGCTGAAGTATTAAAAAAAAAAAAAAAGTTATTAAACGGCCAACGCAAAAACAAAGGTAATACTGGGTCATTTGAGGACGATTTAAGGCGAGACACGGCAGGCAATTTGAAGGGGATCAGTGTTAAAGACGTGTAAATGACGCCGATCACGTCGGAGAGACACCAACTGTCGCATCAGAGGGGAGATGGGGGAAGAGAGAGTGTCTGTGCCGACTCCGGAGCAGGTTGAGTGGCTAATAATGAATGAATCATGATTAAATTAGCGTGTGGATGAAAATGTTTGCTATGCTATGGTTTATATGTTAAGCAGTGGTATGCCTATATGGCATTGAGGGGTGTAGGGCCTAATCAGACCTGCAAACTCATAGGAGGTGAAAAAGGTGACAAACACCCGTCCCTTCTAGGGGGGTCGGGTGTTTTTCGCTGTCCAAACGATTGGGTATTGTTAAATATCATTCACACAACCAAAGTTCTCCACTATTGCCTCCAATGTCCAGACCCTCCTAGGGGGGTCCGGGGGTATGCCCCCCCCCCCCCCGGGAGATTTTTTTAAAACTTTTTAAAGTGAAATGCATGAATCTGGTGCACTTTGAGAGGGAAATTAAGAGGCTAAATCTGAGGAATTTTGTGTGAACAAATAATTTGGAGACACTGGGTCGGATGAATTAGAAGCTTCTTGGATTTTCCATTAAAATGTTCATTTAAAATAAAATATTATGCAGGGTCCTCTGGGTTGGGCTTGGTGCTCTTTTTCTTTTATGGGACATATTTCTCTGTAATATAATGAATACATTTAAATGCAGTGAGAGGAATGAAGCAGATGAACTGATTAAATTATTGGGCTATTAACTAGGCTATCTAGATCAAAACATTGTATTCATTTTTTTGTATGATATAATAATATGATGTTAATATCAAACACACAAACTAAAAAATAAAAATAAAAATAAATTGGGGGGGGTGGAGGGAGCCTGTCGGTCGGCTCTGATTGTGAGCGCACTGCAGACACTTCATTTCTGCAATGTGCGCTCATTAAACTGTCAGCTTCACTTAAGAGTCCTGTGTGGGTCAACAGTGCAGTGCAAACTATGCAGCATAAAGTTATAACATTCGTCTACGACCGTGATGTTAAATCACCTTCACACAAAGTCTCCGCCCCAGCAAAGCAGCGAGTCGATCGCTGTGACGGTGAAAATCACCGGGACCCGGGAGACCAGTGAGCGAGTGAGACGCCGCTCAGAAAAAACTCTGTGGTTTGATGGATGAAATCAGTCGGGGATATCCTGCCCGTTAACTTTGTCTACGTGAACGGCTTCCGCGATCTTTTTCTATGTCTCGAGTCTAACAGAAAGCCATGTCGGCAAACTGACAGCGCAACGAAATAAAGGGACTGTACAGTGAGCTGCGTCCCTCAGTATAGTTTCTGTTTCAGTAGGCTGTTACATTAACCTCTGAAGCATTGACAGTGTTTAATCAAAGCCTCTAATTTTTTATTATCAAAAGGGCTTTGATCGAGACTTTTAGCCAATTCTAAAGTCTGAACACACAGTGGCAGCAGTGATGCCCTACTGTGCCCGATCTTAACGCTGATTGGACAATACTCATGACGTCTACCAAAGATGTTTTATTGCCAAGAAAACGATATTCCCTTGTCTCACACTACGGTAACTCGCCCACACAGTCCAGTCTGGGAAGCGCTGGCTGACTTCTCTGGCAGCTGCCGCTACATTTATATTTTGATTCTAAACGGCGATTTTCGCCGAAAAGCGACGAGTTTGCAGGTATGCTAATTCAATCAATTACTGAAGCTATAATCAGTGATTATCAGTAGAATTCACGTTTTTATCTTTAACGGCCGTTTTCTCAAAATGAGCTTTTTCCAATACTCTGAAGATAATATCTCAACTTCTAGAAGACTGACATCAACCAAACTTTCCGTAATCATTCATAGCACTATTTTAAAGGTTTTTACACAAGGATTTGTATTGTTAATTTATTTGTATTGTTGATTGTAGAGTAAAAACTTTAGAAACAAATATGTGGTTAAATAAAATAGAGATTTCAACTCTGGCTTTATCCAACATCTAGATTTTATGTTTGAAAAATGATCCACATGTATGCATAATTGGTTAAATATTGCCATATTTGCATATTTAATGAAAGATTAAAGTGTGTGCGCAAAGGCTTCAAGAGTGTCAGCGTGTGGCGATCTCTGTTAATGCTTCAGCCTCAGAATGTCGGACTGTGGTCGAAATAAAAAAGAAGCGATCCGACATTAAAGTGGACGCAATGAATTCAATAACATGCATTTAGGTTATTCTTTAATAACGGCAGAGCATATTCCAACGATGTTGTTTCTTTAAGTTGCACTCATATATCTCCGTTTGTAGGCTATCTAAGATCCTAATTAGTTTTTTTTGTTGGTATCTCTTCATGGAAAAATCTGTGGAGGCATGTATTTATTAGTTGTAAGAATGGCTTCATCCGTTTTGCAAAGGAACTCCCAATATATGATAGGCCTACATGGCCTATCTGGATTCATTTAGCAAAAACACATTTGTTCTCGTACTTCATACAGCTGCCGACGGAGTCGCCGTTTCTCCTTTTTCCGCTTTCTGTGCATATACATGGGTCAGAGTTTGCATAGAGGACCGTACATCTTCCCGTCAAGTTTGCTTTTGATAAATCACAAAGGTTGCGCACTGGGTGTCGTACGCCCTCTCCTGTGCGTTGATAAATGAGGCCCCTGGTGAGGAACAAAGTAAAGTAAATGCTAATGAGTCAGATGCTTCATCCACATTCATTGTCACTTTTTGTCTCAATAACTTCAGCGTCGATACACTCTTGTGAGAAACAAATCACTCTGAAGTGCAAAAGTCTATTTCTGTACAAAGCTGCCTGCAAGTCCTCTATGAAATGCAGCTGTTGCCTTTACAAGAGTTGGGAGACTGTGATAATTAATAACCTCACTTGTGCCTCACACGCGAAAGCCAATAAGAGCATGTTTCAAGTGAAAATACACACAATGCCATGACAAATAGCTCCATATTTCATCCATCAAGTTGCTGTTTTGGTCTGCGACGGCCAGCACGCCCTCAGATCCAATCTGGTGTGGCTGGCAGCGAGTTGATGCTGTGTAGCCTACCCCGTGATATTGATTTGCTCAAACTCTTATGGAAACATCAAATGAGGTCGATGATATCAGAGGATGATTTAAGAGCGATGTTGTCAGACCTTCAGAGCGTGAAAAGGGCGGAGAGACCAAACAAACCACTTGTGAGCTTGAGTGTCCTTTTCCAGTTTGTGAAACAAACATGCGCCGACACACGCAAGCACACGAAAAGTAGAAAACATGTACCTCATCTCTCTGTGCCTTAAATTAGAGTGTGACTAGCTGTTCAGAGGAAATTGCTGCTGTCTTTTTCCCCCCTGACAGATTTGAACCTGCACACCCCGAAACCACAAAAGGCAGTCAGAGCACAGGTTTGATTCCAACTCTGGATTATAAAATAGACTAAAGATGTTAACAATAATGTGGAGCCAAAGAAAGGTTTAAAGCAGACATTCATTACTTGTAGTCTAAAATATTTGCCCAATAGAGTCACATATCTACCAGGACAAGTTTGTATATTTTGGAAAACACTTACCAAGAGTTAGATAAGAAGATACCCTCATGTCTTTATGCTTAGTTTAGCATAAAGAATAAAAAAATAACTTAAAAGTTACAAGTCCATACACTTATCAAGTTGTCTTCGACTGGGTGGCCCGATCCCTAGGGGGTCTGTGGATGTACTACATTGAGTCCCCCAAAATTATTTTAAATGTTCATAAAAATAATAAGGTTTTTCTTCTATTATTATTTTTAAGTTATAGTAAACTTCAAGCATTATTGGGTGCTTGTGGTGTAGTGGTACGAGTGTTCCCCTAGACTCTAGAGGCTCAATCATCATAGCAGCAGATCAGGGTTCTCTGCATGTCCTCCCCTCGTTGCCCCATCTCCAAGTCAGTCTAATAAAGCGAAAAACGCCAAATAAAAAATAAATAAATAAAAAACTCAAGCCTTAATAGACAATATTAGGATATTTTTTACAAAAACATTTTTACAAAATGTAGAATATGTTTGGCATTAGCCAATAGCGCAAACCCCGACTAAGAATTTTCATCGTCGACAATAGTTGTTATTTAGGTCCATTAGCCGACGAATTGTTTGTCACTGTGCGTATTCCAGTAGTGTCGATTAGTGTAATGCCGTTAATTAGGAAATCTGGCCTTTTGATTGAGGACGGGACCCTGACAGCCAAGCCTTGTTTCCACCGCAGGAACTATTTCCCGGAACTATAAACCTTTTCAGGAAATATGTGTGTTTCCACAACAAGAACTAGGGTCTAAGCTGTAGTTCCCGGAACCTTTCTTACCCAAAAAAAAGATCCTGCTCGGGGGTAGGACTTTGCAAAGGTTCAGGAACCTTCGAGGCGGGGCTGCAATGATGAAGATGTCCGATTGGTCATTTTGCTTGCTCACAGTTTTTCACCCACGATGTTTACATCTCTGATTCTCCGCATAACGATCGTCTCATTTCCTAGTTTAAATTGAATCCATTTGCGATTGTTTGCGAATAAAAAGTGAACAGCCACAGCACAACATGAGCGTCCTCTGTACTATCGCCCGGCCCACACATCACACACACACATTTTATTCTTTTTTTTAGATTAAAGCAGCCATTTGTACAGTCTCAGTAGTCTCTCCTTTTCTTTTTCCTTTTTTACTGTCAGAGGGCGGCTGTTGTCCGCTAAAATACACAAAGAATTAATCCGTCCACTCCCCGTGTTAACAGAGCACAGACCAACACCTTTTCTTCCTTTCAGCAGACGATCGCATGTTTCTGCTAAAATAGATAGAGAAATAATCTGTTGAATCTGATTCAGTATTCTGTCGAAACTCAATATTTATTAAATGTAGCCTGTTATAAAATGACGTGCAGTGCAGATACTTTTATTCCTTCTCTATACGTCATCAGCCTAATATGCATAAACTCCCCGGGATTTCAGACCCCAGTCTTCAGTCTTTTCAAAGTCTTTTAAAAGTCCTCTAGTGTAAGCCCAACATTAGTTGACAAACAGTCGGCTGATCCATTTCCACTGTTTATCAGAGTGTGTGTGTGGGGTGGGGTGGGGACAAGCGGGGGTACAGCATCATGGAAATTATATTTTACAATGTTATGAACTAACAAAATCATTAAAGCAAGTCAATTGGTGCTTTGCAGCTATTCATTTAATACACTGCCTGGCCAAAAAGAAAGCAGCCACCTGGATTTTACTAGGCAAATAGGCAAGAGTCCTCCATAGGTCGAAAACTGAAGTGATTAATATGTTTCAGTTGGCAACACGTTATTTAACTATAACTGATGCACTGAATAGCTTCTTATTTCTTAAAAAAACATGTCAGAAGACCTATGCTGTGGTTTTGGAAAATATTTAACTTTTTCAGAGGGGTGAAATTATTGGCCTGCATAAAACAAAGAAAACTACTACTAAACAAAGAAGATAAAACTACTTAAATCGTGTTAAGAACTGTCCAACGCATTATAAAAACCTGGATAGATAGTGTTGAACCTTCATCTTTGAGGAAGAAATGTGGTCGGAAAAAACTTTAATGATAATGATGGGAGATCACTTGAAATAAATAAAAAAAATTGGTGGAATCAAATTTTAAAATATCAACAGTAAAACTCCCAGTGCTTTGATTTGCCAGGGAGCATAAGTTTTGTGGTCTGATCAGACACAACCTATGTAGACCAGATTGACCCTGTTCCAGAGTGATGGGTGCATCAGGGTAAGAAGAGAGGTGGATGTAGTGATGATCATATCATGCCTTGTGCTTACAAGCCTGTGTGGCAGTGTACTGTATAATCTGGGGTTGCTTTAGTTGGTCAGGTCTAGGTTCTAAGCAACCAATAAAGCTCATCAAATGTTTTACGGCGAATATGTCCCTTAATCAAAGCTAAAGATGGTCCAACAAGATTATTGATTGTGTGGCCTTTTTTTGTCTGGGCAGTGTATAAATTTAGCTACAATAATAAATATTGTAGCTAAAGACAATTAATGTGTTGCGTGGCTTGCGTCAGTACAGTCACCGTACATCATCATCATCATCAGCGGGTGGGTTTTGGGACAGAACCCGGAACCCTGACAGTGTGGTCAGCAATGCTAAACTAACGTGGGCTGTTTGGTGGTGTGGCCAGCCATGTCCTGTGTCTGTCCTTTGAATGTATGTCCTTCATTTTTCCTTGAGTTTTTATTTGTTTTATTTATCAGCAAATAAGCAACCAATGAAATAACCTTTCTGGTCCATTAAGGTTTGATGGACTATTAGGAGGGAATCATATTAGACACCATTAAATACACTGCTCAAAAAAATTAAGGGGACACATAATCATAACAATGCAACTCCAAGTCAATCACATTTCTGGGATATCAACTTGTCCAGTTAGGAAGCAACACTGATTCTTAAACAATTTAACCTGCTGTTGTGCGACTGGAACAGACAACAGGTGTAAATGAGAGGCAATAAGCAAGACAACCCTTATAAAGGAATGGTTCTGCAGGTGGTGGCCACAGACCATTTCCCTGACCTCATCTTTTCTGGCAGATTTTTAGTCACTTATGCATTTTGCCAGTGCCCTAACCACTAGAGGTAGCATGAGGCGGTGTGTGCAACCCTTAGAAGTTGCTCAGGTAGTGCACCTCATCCAGGATGGCACATCAATGCGCGCTGTGGTATGGTTTGCTGTGTCTCCCAGCACAGTGTCAAGAGCATGGAGGAGATACCAGGAGACAGACCAGTACACCAGGAGACGTGGAGGGGGCCGCCGGAGGACAACAACTCAGCAGCAGGACCAATATCTGCTACTTTGTGCAAGGAGGAACAGGATGAGCACTGCCAGAGCCCTACAGAATGACCTCCAGCAGGCCACTAATGTGCATGTTCCTGCTCAAACAGAAACAGACTCCATGAGGGTGGTATGAGGGCCCGACGTCCACAAGTGGGGCCTGTGCTCACAGCCCAACACTGTGTAACCCGATTAACATTTGCCAGAGGTGGGTCAGTGATGGTCTGGGGAGGCATATCCTTGGAGGGCCGTACAGACCTTCATGTGCTAGCCAGAGGTACCCTGACTTAGCCTGGAAATCCAGACCCATATCTATAACGATAGAGGGTCTGGCCACGATCAATAGACCTTCCCAACTCAAGGGGTGGCACCTACGCGTGCATTTCAAATGCCACTGCATGCAATTGGATAGAACTACGACCAATCAGAGCAATGAACAAGGTGACATATTAAGCCCTGTTTGTTTAGCGAACAGCGGGTTAACTGTTAAATTAAACTTTTGGCGTTGTTGGTCGGCAAAACAGAACATTCCTCTTGCTTGCTAATGAAAGATTTGAGTGCCCTCTTCCAAATCGTTAAGTGTCAAAGCGAAATCCGTCTCAAACTCAAACAACATATCCACAGCCATCTCTGTTTACTATCACGGCTTCGGCGGCTCATGCACAGCACTGTCGTCATCCGGTTACATCCGCCGCAGAGCACCCGCCCATATCAGAAATAACGATATGATTGGTAGCTCAGGATTTCTTGACATATTTAATGAGCTTCAATGGAGAGAGTCCAGACCATCATGTGCAGCAAATTTAATTTGCCAGCGCCTAGCGGCAGGTCTGGATTTCCAGGCTAACCCTGACTGCCATTTAGGACCAGGATGAGATCCTCAGACCCATTGTCAGACCAAATGCTAGTGCAGTGGGCCCTGGGTTCCTTCTGATGCATGACAATGCTCGGTCTCCTGTGTCAGCAGTTCCTGCATGATGAAGGCATTGATGCTATGGACTGGTCTGCCCGTTCCCCAAACCTGAATCCAATCAAGCACCTCTGGGATATCATGTCGCATTCCATCCAGCGACGCCACGTCGCACTACAGACTGTCCAGGAGTTGGGTGATGCCCTGATCCATGACTGGGAGGAGATCCCTCAGGAGAACATCCGTCGTCTCATCAGGAGCATGCCCAGACGTCGTAGGGAGTGCATACAGGCATGTTGAGGCCACACAAACTACTGAGCCTCATTTTTAATTGTTTGAGGAATTTCCACAGAAGGTGGATCAGCATGTGATCTGATTTTTCCACTTTTATATTGAGTATGTTTCGGAATCCAGACCTCCATGGGTTAACAATTTTGATTTCCATTGATCATTCTTATGTTATTTTGTTCTCAAGGCATACCACTATATAATGAATAAAGATTTTCAACTGTAATATTTCATTAAAATGTGTATAAGTGTTCCCTTTTAAGTGTTCCCTTTATTTTTTTGAGCAGTGTACAAAGCTGAAAAGCAAATAATTTACTTGTAAACATAATACCTGAGAATATAAATAGTTTAAAAAGGGATTACAATAATTTTATTGTATGGCAAGGCTTAAAATGCAACACCTAACCTCATCAATGATAATAATAAAGAACAGTAATAAATAAGTATAAAAATGTACCAACCATAAACACAAAAAGTGAATATAAAATAGATCAAATATGTGTCGAGCTGTTTTTCCAACTCTTGGAAGAAAACAAAAATGCACAAGCATAATTCATAAATTTCCAAAATATCGAGCAATTCTCTTAATAACTTAGCCTGCTTATTAAGGGTGGGTAAAAATATCGATTCTCCGATGCATTGCGATTCTCTCTCGAACGATTCCGAATCGATTCGTAAAAGTTAATAATCGATTAATTTAAAAAAAAATGTTTAACTAGTATTTAATATTAGTATTTCCTGCGCCACTGCGCATGCACACCACACAAGTGCGAGTTGTTAAAAGTGGCGACAAAAGGGCAGAGAGCAGCACACCCATATGACCTGCACTGGCTTTGTGTCTGTTTACGTTTTTGTATGAGAGCTGAATTCCAATACAGCACTTTTTTTTCCCTTTTGTACACCTTATACTGGTATTGTGCTAATGTTTTATTTGTTACCAGAAATGAAGGCACCTGGTTCTTATGTATTATTATTGTTCAAAGATGTCATGTGAGAAAGAAAGAAATACTATAGGGGAGAACGGGATAATCTGAGCCACTTTTTACATTTGCTCCCCTCTAAGCGAGCTAAAATGATTCATCACTCAAATTTAAACATTTCCCTTTAATTCAGGATGTTTCCTAGAAATGGGCATTAGCAGAATTTTTTCAAGACAAAGGGCAGTGAAAATATGATTGTTTTAAAAAAAGTTGTCATGTGGCTAACTTTACCCCAGCTGTGGGGTAAACTGAGACAGACCAGAAAAATCAAGGGGGTAAAGTGAACCAGCTGGGGGTAAACTGATCCACTTACTTTTTCCACTCTGAAACTACCATAACAACACATATTGTAACAGTTAGAATCCTGAAAGCTAGCCACACATTCCAGAACTAATGTCAGACTAGTAAAGGAATGATGGGGTTTGGTCAATTACATTTTCTAAACACTTGAAAGTAACTCTGAACAAAATCAAATACAACATATTATAATTCAAAGGTTTTAATAAGATTCAAATGAAAGATAGAACCAGTTAGATTAGAACACAGTCTGGGGGTCAGAACACAGGACCCTTAGAGCCAGCTTGTGTCTGGGGGTCAAAGCATAGGAAAATCAGAACCAGCGAGAACAGCCTGGGACTCAGAACACAGGAGAAGACCCAACTGGATTATAACATCAGCCTGTCATACTGTACAACTAGGCCTACTCTACATTCCAGCCCTGAAGGTTACAGGGAAAGATGAGAAGGTGCTCTTTCCGTGTGGTTTCCCCAGGTCGTCTTCCTGGTGTATTTCCTTGGCATGATGGCTTTTCTACAATGTGTATGACATTAAAATAAAACATATGTCATGTAATATTACATTAAAATATGTTTAAGACTAAACTTAACTTGTGCATCATGGTGGGGGAAAGTGAGACAGTGCCTCACTTCCCCCCACAGCATTTGGCTCACTTTCCCCCACCACCGCAATTTGAGAAAAAACTACCTCTCTTAACATTTCAGGCTAATCTTTAGCTAATATCATCACATGGTTTTTATATGTTGGTAGTTCATCAATACGTATGATAGAAGTTTTTCTACTTGAATACATTTGCTTTGGCACAACAGTTGATTAAGTTGACAGCAAGAAAATTTACTTTTACATGCAAAATACCTATTTTGGTGAAAAAAACATGCTTACCACAGCACCATGAGGTCCTCTCTTTCAGGGCCATGGGGAAATGAGAGGGGCTTGAAAACATATATCTCACATGACCAATTTTTTTCCGTTGCCTAGATACAGGGGGTGGCTCACATTACCCGATGCCTCAGATTCCCCCGTTCTCCCCTACATGATTTAAATACATTACATTTAATACAGCACTGTCAATTGTGCTGATGTTATGTTACAATTTCCAAGAGGAGAGAGTTATACCATGGCTGTTTGTTCACAAGGCATAAAATTAAATAGATAATTATTTAAATTAAATTTTAATTATTTTACTCTTTCTTGTGTATTTCTACTTGATACTGAATCGATATCGAAGCATTTCAATCAATATCGAATCGAATCGAAATCGAATCGAATCGTGACGTAATGAATCGAAATCGAATCGAATCGTGAGATTCTTGACAATACCCAGCCCTACTGCTTATGCCACACTTTGGTGGTACACAGGAGTAAACCTAATACAGTGTAATGCATTGGCACATACTTGTGAGCTCATGATTTAATGCACTGGCTTAATTTAATTTCAGGTGATTGTTTCTTTTTTGTCGAGATGTCTTTATAAACAAAGACTTTTCTTTAAAAAAAACAAGATGAATCTCACCAGCTAAATAATATTCTAAAATGATTCAGTATTTTGTGTTTTGTTAACTGTGCAAATAAATGAATTAAAATGGACTTGGTTGAAAAAAACAACAATCCTCCAAACCAATGCACCATAAAGACACTGTTCAAAAGCAAAATGGAAAATCAGAACAACAGACAGGTAAACCAAATAGCATTTGTTCTGCATCAGTGTGTCTGATAACTTCTTTTATCTTTGCCCACATTTTTCCCCCTCTAATCCCCTGCACGTCGCCTCAAACAAGGAAATGAAAACTTCTATTTGATTCCATAAATCCATTTGGCACGTAAACAAGGCCTCCTCTCAGTGTGTGATCCCAAGGAGAGGCAGCGCCTCATCAAATTACTGCAGCTATTCATATCTGCCTCCTTTCTACTGGAAAGATTTAGGTAGAAACCAATCCCATCTTTCCTCAAGAGTCTTCATTCCCTCTTAATTGTCCACTGTAGCTACTGGATTAAATAGCATTTGACACAAAGCCAGCAGGAATTAGATTAAATGACTCTCGTAAAAATAACCTACAAATGTAAAATTCTCACATATTTTACCTTTGACAGTCTTTAAACTTTATGTCTCTTTGTCTCCATGTCCTCATCTCAGTTGTGCTTTTTATGCCAGCCAGAAAGATGGAAAAAACATTTAGATCTCTGGTGCATATGGTGTGGATAACAACCCTGTTCATTCCGATCAAATGGAAGAAGGAGCACAGGGTTGTTATCCACACCATATGCAAACCTAATACAGTGTAATGTAATACAGTGTCTGGCAATTTTCAACCAGACCATTTTCCAACCATTTGAACGAATTAAATTTTAGCAACGCTCAACCAAACTTTTACAAGATGTCCCAGCTGATGATTCTCCAATGTATTCAATGCTATTTGATTATTTTTTTAAACAAACACTTTGAAATTTGGGTTAATTTTGTTCTTTTAACAAGAATGTCGGCACTGGCCATTGTCTTTGCAATTGCAACAAGAAAACATCATTGCAGCTTGGCTCCACTTGCTGTCGAATGCATCCTGTAGGCCTTTCACACCGCCGCAAAATCGGAGCTAGTTCCGGGCTAGTTCGGAGTTAGAGCCAGTGTTTTGGTTTCACAACGCCACAGAGTCGGCTCCGGGCTGTAAAAACCGGTTCAACTCAAACCCCAGGATTGAGCAGGGTTTGAGAAGAACTGCTTGCGCCAGCGGCCGGGGGAGGGATTATCCTGACCAACCAGACCAAACCTCATGCCCGCCATATTTAAAAACACCGCTACTACGAGACGTAAACATAACATAATTACCGAACGTAGCGATCAAATTGACCGGCGAAAATACGCTGTATGGGTCCTGTTTTAGCAAAATAAACTTGTGTCACCACCGGTAATGCCAGAGACACGGCTTTCTATATTGAAAAACACTATCTTTAGATCAGCGCGCAGCAATTAAGTTACAAATAGAGCATTAAGGCTGCGGCTTCACATTAAAAGCATTTCACTGGCTTCACATTAGCATTTCACTGGACAAACGTGAGTTGGCTTTTATTTTTAAGTAACATGAAAGTAAACGCTGAAGCAGGCAGCACCTTCACAGCATGGACATATAAACACAGAGCCGAGCAGCGCGACAAACGGAGACACACACGCACACACACACACACACACACAGATAAAGTGAGAGCCAACACGTGTAAAAATAAGACGTATTCGCCGCTGTTGTTGTGCTTAAAGCTAGCGCTAGCTTTAGCGTTAGCCTCGAGAGCAGCGGCGTCGGGCGACGTACACACACGTTTACAGTGACGTCATTACATTGCTCTCTTGCCGGCTCCATGGCTGGCTCTGGTCGTTGTGAAACCAACCGGTTCATAACTGGTATAAGGCTGTAACCAGTTTTGAACTGGCCCCAGCACCAGCCCGGAACTGACTCATGGTTCTTTTTGGTGTGAAAGGCCTACTGGTGTCCTGCAGCGCTTAAGTTTCCTCTTGTCTGAAGTTGTGCTCTTCAGACAATGCAAAATCTTACTACATTCCACCTATAGCTTAACACTGCATTGCTGTCTTATTCAGGTTGCAAACTGACAGTGGATGGAAAGTCATATCTGGTTCAAATAGCTTCATAATACTGCGAGGCACGAAGGCCTGATGTTCGTTGTAATTGTGTGTAATCAGTGCTTTGGCAGTGTTCTCCAATTCATTGCAATTGGCCAAGTGCAAAACACACATGTAAAAAATGTTTTGCCTAATCACGCAAAACTTAAAAAACTGAATATGAGATGGCATTTGTATTTGTTAGGCTGCAAACACCTAGATTGATTAAGCCTTTGTATGGGAGTAGTATGAGAACAACAGGTGTCTTTGTGCATGTAAGGCTGCGGCGGGCAGAGAGCGGGCGGCGCTTTGGGTTTCACTCTTTGAAACCGATATGGGTGAGCTGCTTTTCTCAGGCCTAACCCCAAATCTGCCGTTGATGGAGGGACCACCCAACTTTCAGCCCTTATAGGCGCACAGTGGGGCCGCTCGCAGAAAGAGGCAGCCCCTTGTCATTCCCCCTTTGGGAAGGAAATGGATCAGCCGACTGTTTGTCAAGTACACTGTCAGGGTCTCCTCCACAATCAAAAGGCCAGATTTCCTAAACAACGGCATTACACTAATGGACATCACTGGAATACATGCAGTGCTTTACAAAACCCAAACCTTTACATCAGCCTTAAGATAGCTTAAGGCTGATGTGACAGCCAGTCCTTACTCTTTGTCGAAGCAAAGACAAGTATCTTGTAGGAAAAATAGGACAGTGTGATCAGTAAAAGTTAGAATTCCCAAAGATAAATGACATTTTTATGGTGATCTGTCCCCTTTGCCTCTCCTGTGAAGTCCATTGTTTCCCTGTTTCCTTTTATTGTAGGACTTTATAGGAGGTTTCTGCCCTGTATTTTGATCAGAATAAAGATTCCCCCGGGACGTTTTCCGTGCCAGAGCAGAGAATGCCAGAGCCATTGGTCAGAGGCGGAGGGCCGGGGGTTAGCCTCGCTGGGCTGCTCAACTGACAGCGTTTTCGTCGCCAAAAGATTCACACCCATCCTCTTCTCTCCAAAAGGATACTTTTCTCTGAAATCTTCCTGATCAGTCACAGAGCAAACAAAGCCACATACGCTTGATCTTTGTCTGCTTGCTCATAAATGATCTTTTTCTGTTGTACGTGTATAGCAAATGGTCACATATACTGGACTTAAACATGTTGGGATTGAGGTTGGAATTTTGTTCTTGTGTTCCTCTCTTCTTTGCATCAATAACATTTCGAAATGTTCGAAAATAGCCAAATGTTGAGTCAAATCCTGAGCTGAAACAAGAGGTTCTACCTCTTAGACAAGAACTCTCGATCTATCTTTCTCCAAGATCATTATTCATTATAATCATTATTACTGAAGACATGCCGTTACATACGTACTCACACTGCGTGCCCACTTTGCAAAATAATACAAGTTGTGTTTTGGCTGGTGAAGAGGGCAACCCTGCATAAATCCAAATCCTAAACATATGTCCCCCCCCCCCAACACCACCACCATCGCTGGACGAGATCTGAGATGAGATACTGATCAATGCTTTCATGGCTTTTCTGGGGGTGAGCTCTTGTGAGGGAACCCCTTCCCAATTAAACTGGGGCCCCATGCATCTCTCCAATCAATACAATGGGAACCGGATCGAATGGCTCAGCCAACAAACAACACTATGTAAGCCACACAAATTAAAACCTACCCTAAAAAAGAAGAAAAAAAAGAAAAAACACAGTAGCTGGCCTCGACTTCATGCGGTTTATGTCATAACAAATACACAATCCATACACTTATGAAAGCGTGAAATGGTACAAATAGTTCAAGGGCTTGGGTTCAGCCTTGAATCTGGGACTTTGTTACAGTAATCCAGCATCTCTGCCCTAGAATAAATCAATCCGTTGCCACATAAATCATACAGCATATGGGGTTGAGAAGAAATTAAGCCTGTGATTAATATTTCTGCTGACATTTTTGTCAAAACGCTTACTTCACCCCTACACTTTGTTCATTGCTTAAACACATCTGGCTGACAGGTGCCCAATCTGTTACACGTTGAGTAATTCCATTCCAGAAAAGAGGAGCAAATCGAGAGGAGTGGAAGATAAGGCCCTCTATCTTCTATCTGTGATGACATCAGGCCTCTGAGAGCTTGTTAGAGATGGAGAGTTAGAGCGGCGTTGCTCGGATTTTTTCTACAGACAGTAATCCAGCCTGCCGCTGTCAGTGCCCTTTCAAAGCACTGATTACTCCATTTCCAAGGGTCTAATCTCTGTAAACAATCTCTGTTTTCATTATCTTTTAAACTGATTAGCCATATGAATATAACTTTCCAGTGCTGGACAGAAAAAAAGGCCCTGCCATATTGATGCCAGCTGTAGCTGCATGACCTTACAAGAGAACTAAAGCTGTGATACAAACACAGATATAGAAGAGTAAACTGTGTGGAGGAACACATGTGACTAAGACATGCTCTAAAAGAATGACAGACATTGGATAAAAAAAAGACTTACGGAAGGAAAAACCTTAACCTGCTTGTGGTTTTGCACAATTTGCATTATAGTCAAAAACCGGGAATAAAAAAAGGCTAAAGCATTTTCTCAGACTAGATTGATAGTTTGAAGTGGAGTCAGCAATTCTGGAGACTGTGAACAGGTATGGAAGCAAAGGGTATGGAGACAAAGGGAGCCCACCATAGCCAGCAACATACCCCTTTACAGAGTCTAAGCTGTGTATAACACTACAATCTTTTTTATGTGCGCACACAGAATGTAAAGGTAGCCGATCGTGAGGACATATTCACTGATTTTCACAATACATGATATTGACAACAAGCATTTACCAGAATTGCTGTCATTTGGTGCCGTGTTTCGACATGCAAATACTAAAATGAAATCTTGACTGATTTCTGTCTTCTTATCTTTCTCGTTTATATCTGGATGTCTTTCGTGCCATTGGAAATTAAATGCTGCTTTCCAGCCCATCCTTTCTCTCTCCCCTCTCTCTGCGCAAAGCGAGTTAACGTTTGCCAGCGCATGTCTCCATCTGTTAACAAACACTTCCAATATGTTGAGAACAACATCTTGGCCCTCGGTCTCCTCCATCAGGATGTGATGAACGCGGTGCACCTGTCTCGGCCTCCAGCCTTGTTTCTGGCAGTGAAAAGACACTGTCTCAACCTAACAACTATTCACCCCCATAACATCAAAGACGGAGCAGTTGAAGACTTGGTGTTTTTTTCTGCACTTTCTTTTCCATTTAAGCATCCTAGTGCAAATCATCAACCTTGAACCCGCTTGCCCCCATTAGCTATTTGGCGATTCCTCATTTTGCCAGAAATCACTTTATGGCAATTAAAATGTCTCTGCTAGAGGTACTGTTCAATGTCAATGAGCACGCCTGAGAAGAAATGCCTTCTGTTAATCCTGTTTTGTAAACAAAACTTCAAGCATTCACATGCACAAGCCCACACAATAACCCAAAACTGTAAATCACTCTAGACAGTAAATTACCTCCACTAATATACCAGATCTGAGTGTTCACTTATGTCAACAACATGGTAGAGAGAATAACGGCAACACTACATCAGAATCAGAGGGGACCTTGATTACAGAAACTGAGAAAGAACTCATCCAAACACGCCAGGAGAGTCAGTCAGAGTTGGACTCGGCTATGCACTCTGCATCGTGACACAGAGGAATGTTTAAGAATGAAAGCAACACAAAAAAAGAAAAAGAAGAAAAAAAAGAGGGGGAGAATCTACATCACCCCACTCTGAACTCCCCGCTTTAATTAACTAATGTATCTCCATTTGTCATAGCGTGACATTGCATGATTCTGAGGCAATCTGAGATGTTGCCGGGCTACGAAAAGGAGGAAAACATCAGCACCCTCTACTGTTGAGTCGGCCAGCTTCAGGCCAAAGCCCCAACGGACCTTGATTTCATCCCCCTTTCATTTGCATGAAAGTTGCTTTTCTAACTATCGCCTTGTGGTAAAGCTGCCACAGAGCTGCCTTCTAACGAGGACCAGATTCAATCCTCTGAGCTGCGAAACCTCTGTGCTGTTTTGCATCATTTAAGTCATATTGTGACTTTAATTAAATCTTTAAGATAATGAAAAAGACAATAATAAGTATCAGAAGCACACAAGAGCTACACATGTAACAGTTGGTCCTAAACAAGTGGATAAATATGGTCTGCTCCTTTAAATCATCCCAGATTTATTTTTGTATTTTATTCTTCTCTTGTGAGATGAATTGCAAAAGTTAAAAATGCTCCCTTAAGGCCTGTGCGCCGAAGGCCACAAAGGTGTGTTTAGCCATAAGACAACAATCCTGTCATAATTTTGGAAACTTAAACTTACTGTCCCATTAATGCAGTGGTTCTCAATTATTTTCTGTCATGCCCCCCCAGGGGACAGAAATTGTTTTGCGCCCCCAACCCCCCCCCCCCCCCCCCCCCCACCCCAAATTGAAATACTATTGAGAACCTGCTAATATTTATATATCTGTACAAAACCACTGTATGAGTTTCTGGCACGAGCATTCTGCATACAATCACCTTATTATCAAATTAGATAACACAAATTAGCTGAGATAACTTCTGCAGCAAAAAAATTCAAAGTTCAGTTTATTAGCTCAATTTGTAACATTTAAACAAGACTGCTCAGTCTGTGTGAATCTCAGGACAGAGAAACAAGAGCAAATGATTCACTGAGGTTTGCATTTCATTCAAAACATTTTTAAACTGTAAACATAGTTAAGGTGGTGTTTTTTTTATTATTATATGCCAATTGGCCTTCTGTGATGCGATAACCAATAATTCATTAATGTTATTATTAGTCTACTTGCTTGATTTCTTTTTAAATAGCCTACAGAGACACTTGGAGACACATGTGGACATTTATTTACTGCAAATCGCGGCCTTTCGCGTGGATATGACCATACACAAGCACACATCACGCTTGCTAGGAATAAAAAAATAAATAAAAAAAAATAAAAACATTTTTTTTTCTTTTTTGGTCAGTTGGAAATCAAGGCAGCCCGCGCCCCCCCTGACAACTCACGGCGCCCCCCAAGGGGGGCGCGCCCCACCATTTGAGAAGCACTGCATTAATGCATCCATAATGTGGTATATCTTACTTAAATTCCACTTTTTGCTAATGGTGAAAACACATTCTCATTGTATTTTTTTTTTTTGAGAAACATCACTTTCTGCCCCTCCACCAACTCTAATTATTTTTGCACGGTCCCTTACGTACTCTGAACTTGATAGATGAGTTCAATCAAATTGAACAAATGGCTTTACTCTAGGTATGCACACATATCAAAGGCCCATGCTGGCTAAAAAGCATTTTATATCATCACAGAAGATTAGTGAGAAAGCAAATATAAACACTAATTCCAGGAATGCTTATCATTATAAATCCTTCCCTCCCACATCTGCTTGGGCAAGAGGGGACAATAAGTCAGCGTATAGCAGGTAGAAGTTTTAGGGGATATATTAGGCTTTTCTCTGGAAGGCAGGGGAATTACTTAATACAGTATAGCGTAGGGTAGGGTAAAGGTTTGCATCAGCAGCAAGATATTCTGAGATACTGTACGTCTGGCCTTTTTCATCTGTGTATAACTTAAACTGCATCGGTATGTCACTGTCTCCTCAGCTAAACAAATTAGAACGTTTGATTGATCAAAGTTTATACGAGAGCGGGTATTTGATTTCAAACAGTGGGGAGGGGGAAAAGGAGGGAGTATCATAGACACAGGCGGAGTGAGAGGGCAAAAGCAAGGGAGGGGTGAAAGAAAGAGAGACTGAGCAGCTGGATTGCCATGTAAATAGCTGTGCAGATAGGTAGGGTTGGGCTCCATGCCAAAGGCTCTACAAAGGGCTCCTAACATCTGTTTGAGGGTAGATTCCTGCTCTGTGTTGTTGTAAGAATAATAGTCTCGCTCTGAGGGCCTGTTCCCTCATCAGACAGGATCATGATCACGCATATACACTCTGTAACGTCAGACCGCAGCCCTGCAGAGCTGAGAAACACACAAGCTGCTATTACTGCTGCTATTACTGCTATCAACGCCGCAACTCAGTTGGCGGCGTAGATAGACAGGTGGGCCATTCGCTCAGATGGCGAGTGCGGCCATCAGCTAGACATTCACAAAGCATTGACCAGGCTTATGTGAGACTGGGATTGATTAGATTCATAAGCCAAGTCGTTTTCAAAACTTTTTGTGGCCAAGGTACACCAAATTGCAATATCAAGGCACACCTGTATACTTAATCATTCATAACCTTTTGTACAGTAAAGCTATAGTGTGTAACTTCTGTATCCCCCTTGAGAAATTCTGAGTAATTACAACAACACTGTCAGCGCATGAGGTAAGCCTCCGGTGATCGTGCAAGGATTGTATATCTATCGCTGTACGTCCAAGTTTTTTCTTAGCACTAGAGTCAACAACTGAAACATTTTGTGGGCACTTCTGAGCTCTTGCGCCAGTGTCAGGGGGCGAAATCAGTTTTTAAACATTGCCAAACCGAGAAATACAGAGAGTTTTGTGCAGCTGATAGGATTAATCAACTTTGTGTCAACTCATACGGCAATGGCTTAAATGTAAACGACATTCAGTTGTATTAAAAAGTTACGCACTACATATTTAATGAAATAGGCCTAATTGTTTCAAAATCCCAAGGCACACCTGAATTTATCTCACGACACACTATTTGGGAACCACTGCATTAGCCAACATCACTGCCTGTACAATCCCGAAGATTTCCATTCATTAATTTGAAAATTACTAGAACAATTAGCAAGTTAAAAAGATGAAAAAGTAGGAAGGTTACACCTTGAAATAAAGCATTTAGTCTTCCAGTTCATACTTTAGCCAGCCATCTGATGAAATGGCAATACCACAAGTTTGGAATACGGATAATTAACCGCTCAACCAAAATGTTGGAAACATTAACAATTATTCTGACTGAAGTTTTCCCACCGAGTGAAAAAAAAATCCAAAAAATTGCGGGACATCTCTGTTGGTGTGTCATGACAAGATTTTTTCCCCCCTCTCCCAAGAACATATGCAAGCAATTTGTACGACAAATGTTGGTTTTAGACTGTGTTCCTTGCATACTATTGGCTTCTCAAAAACCTGGAGGGCTCCGTTCGTTAGTGCTTGAAAAGCAAAGCAAACAAATTAATTAACATTATCTTAATATGGGGTGGCCAAGAAAGCAGGCGCTGAAATGTTACACCATTACCTAAATTCGCATGCATCTGTCTGCCCCACCCCCCCCCCCACCCCAGTGCACACAGCGCCCTTGAACAAGGCCGAAGGACCACCTGTGTGAAAGAGGAGACCCTCTCTGTTATGTCTCTGCTAGGGAATGAAATAACACGGAATCCAGCTCTGCAAATAACTCACAGCGAAGATCATTTTCCACATGCTGCTTGACAAAAGGTAAAATAAGAACAGATGATGTCCTTTTCTCCTCTCTCTCACTGGGAGTTTGCAGCTCTGCTCGGCCGCTAAATCTCCAACGTCCCCCCGTTTTCTTTGGTGCTGCTCTGCTTGCTGGGAGACGCAGGTCTCTGACCCCTTTAGTGGCCTTGTTAACGGGGTTGGTATGAGATGCGAGCTCTCAATCCTAATAGCCACTGACATTGAGTCAGCCGTTTTTTCATGCCCTCACTTGGCTGAGGTTAAGAGGGCTTTGGAGGAACCTGATCCCAGATCTGATGATTACGTGTCAGCCATCAGGAACAAGGCTTGGGGCCTTCTAAACTGAAGATCCATCAGAGTAGATGGAGGCTACAACTAGCTCCCCTTCATCACATTTATTAAAGGAATTCACACAAATAATGTGCAAAATAAATAACAGAACATGCTTAAAAGGATGTGTGTGAGTCCAAACATGAAGTTACTACAGTCAGCAGCTAGTTTAGCTTTAAGGTCACCTATCATGCAAAATTCACTTTTTTCATGTTTTTTCAACATTAATCCGGGTGTGTCTAGAGACTCCCAAAGTATGAGAAAAACAACCCTCTGTCATTTACTCCACCTTTCTGAAAACCTGTGTTCAAATACCCCAGTCAGATTTCTCTCTGAAGCTGCGCCCCCCTCATTACCAACTTAACCTAGCACTACCTCCATCTGTGATAAGCACACCCAAGATACCGCTTAAACTAACTTGCAGTTAGATTCAGGGCCAATCAGAACCGACTGGGATTTTTGGAAGGCAGGGCTTAAAGAGACATACGCTACGTTATACGTACGTTTCAGACAGAGGCTGAACAGAGGAGATTTAGAAATGGAATTGTGAGAAGTATAAAGGTTTTTTGGACAGTACACCATGAAATCAGTTTCTAGTAGAAACCCAAATTATAATGTGGAAGCAGATGGGCATAATGTGAGACCTTAAAAGTGACTACGAGGAACTTTCAGTTTTTGTTGATTCTAGCAGCGCCTTTGGACAATAGTGTTTCACAAAACCAGTGCCAGCGGTCCTAAAGACTTTAGCGTGTGCCGGCGGCGCATGCATTTGTTTTGGAAGCAAATGAAAGAGAGACTGCAGAATGAATAGATATGAGGTAATGTCTTTATATGTGACTATGTCAGATTTATAATTGTAATATGACAATGGTGAAGCAAGGTAAACTTTGATCGAGTACTGTTCATAAACACATGATGTTCCGGTCTGCCTGCCGTAAATCGTTTGTTCTGAGTGGGCAGGGATTCAGACCTGGACAGAGGCATGAATAATAACTATATAAAAATAGAATTATTTTCACTGATGGTCTTGTTTGCTGTAACTGGTCATTAATGATCATCAGAGGACAAATTAAACTGTTTCATAAACATTGAAAAGGGTGTTTGGTGTTTTGTCCTCCCAACGGAACCTTCTAGGCAGCCTGCAGTTAGGGTTAGGGTTAGGGTAATGGTAAGGTATAGGGCCTTCCAGGCAGCCCCCTAAAAAGTGACCTTCAGAGGTGTAAGTAGGAAGATTTTGTTCCCTTTTGCCATAGCCAGATCAGCTTTTCCCCTTGCTTTCAGTCTTTTGGCTAAGCCAATAAAGCATATTTCCCAAAATGTTTACCTGTATGCACCTCCAGCATACATGCATGATCAAATCAAACACGTCTCAGGCTGTAAAACACCGGTTTTATTTGTGCAAGCGGCCCTCTGCTCACCTCTCCGAAGAGGACACATATGAAGTTAAGGCTAATCCAAATAAACAGGTGAGGCACTTATTAGCCCCCAATTCCTGTTGCAAATGCAACTTCATTTTAAATTTTTGGACCCTCCCGCTGTGACTCATGGGAGAGTGACTTCAAAGCTGCAGCCCATGCACTTGAGGTCATTATCTTCATTTCTGTATCCTCTGCAGGTTCCCAAGCATATGGGAACATTTTAACTCTGGATTTTTTTCTTTTTCTTTTTTTTTCGTGTGTGTGTCTGCAGCCATAAATCTGCCATGTCAACTATAAAATATAGCTGGCCAGCAACAGATGTAACTCTAATAGCTACCAAAAAGAAAAAAAAGGAATCAAAATTTACCACTTCTATATTTTTTTATTCTAACACTTAATAGCTTTTAAGATTGATTTCAGTTGTGTGCATTGGAGATGTACAGTGAGCGAACACTGGCAAAAAAAATGAAATGCTAAATAAGTTAAAACAAAAAAAAACAAGCAATACAAGGTTAATTTCAAGTAGTAAGTAAAAAAAGGAGAAGGGAATGACAAGCAGAGAACGACCACGGGCCGGATTCAAACCTGTTGTCTGCTGCTTCTGAAGACTGAACCTATATGGGCGAGCGCTCCAACCACTACACCACGAGCGCCCCCCGTCATGAGATATTTTGACTAGAAATAAGACGAATATCCTGTACTTGGTAAGATTTTTTAATTTTTGCAATGACAGGCTGCACATGCTCACAGGGAGGGAAGAAAACGGGGTTTGTTTCCTTTTAATTTTGTTTTACTACATTTTTTCTTTCCCAATTTCTTTCCTTTTTTCTTTATCCACTGCTTTCTATAATCCCTCTCCTTCCACTGTTGTAGCTGAGACGAATCTTCCTTTCATCCTCCTGTGCAGCGTGGGCCCTGGTGTCTGTTCGCATAAAGCCTGACCATCCCTGACTCCTCGTCAACCCCTTAACACAATTCATCAAGTGGAGGCCCACGGGCATTCATCACCCCCGCCACCTTTCATATCCCGCAACCAGCTGAAAGCCACTGTCCCTCTCGCTGACTTCAATACGTCCACGACACATCCGAAAGATTTATAGTGGCATAATTAGTAGCAGTGAAAAAAAGGCCCCGCATGCTTTGGAGGGTCATAGCCTATACTGTATCCCAACTCTGAGGAGCTCTGAAAGCACTCACATCTGTTTCCAAAATGGATTGCACTGCTGCCACAAGAGTTGATGAATTAGCCAAACAACAAGAAGCCGGAGAATTCAACAAAGGCATCGGACGGTGACATCAAAACATTCCTATATACTAACATACTATTTGTAACCGTTCATGGAAGAGACACTCTCATAAATCCAGAGGTGCAATGTAAGTAAGTACATTTACTCAATTACTGTTCTTAAGTACTTGAGTAAGCACTTTACTTGCATATTTTCTTTTCATGCTACTTCAAACATCTACACAACTACACTTCAGTGGGAATTACTTCTACTTATTACTCCACTACATTTATCTGATAACTTATTAAGATTTTTGCCCACGAAACATATAAATAGTTTATAAAACATTCAAGGCTATATGCTCAACGATAACAAAAATTAAATGGCTTCCGAATATTTTGAATGATGACAGTTATTTTTAATGCAAATATGCTATAATATACTTATAATACGTTTTCCTGATTATACTTACATACTTCTACTTAGGTAAAGCCAGGACCTTAACTTCTGATCTGAATACTTCCTCCACACATATAAGCTAAATACGGTACCTTTTGACAAAAGCGATAGCTGTAGTTTTTTTAACAAAACTAGCGCCCAAGTGCAAGCGGGCGGCATGTGCATTTGTTTTGGAAGCGAGTGCATATTTCCATGAAGAGAGACAGCAGATGCGTCGCGATGAGCTAATATATTTATATGTGACTTTGTAAGATTAATAATGGTAATATGACAATAGTGAAGCAGATACAACTTTGATTTAGTAACATTCAGGAGACACAGGCTGTTCAAGTCTGCCTGCAGTAAAACGTTCCTGGGGAAATTCTAACCCGTACAAATGCATTAATAACTATGTAAAAATATTGTTGTTTTTGCTGATGGTCTTGTTTGCTGTTACAGGTCATTTATGACTTGTAACAGAGTAATTACTCTAGAGAGGTATGCCTAGTCTTACTCAAGTATGGTTTTCAGGTACTCTTTACTCCACTGACATAAATCCCATTCCCTACAGGGAGGCTGCTGCTGCTTGTGATGAGCAGCTCTGAGGTGAGAACTCCCCCTCAAGACGGGGGTTTCCGAAAACAGCTTGAAGGAGGTCTAAAATAACATGCCTAATAGTTAAACACTGTTATTGATGTAATCATGCCCTCCCTTCCCCGCCCTGCCCGGCCCTGCTGTCACTGATATCTCAAGAACAGTGAACTAATTAAAACACTCCTGGAGTTTGTTTTCATTTGGATCCTCGCACAGAAATAAAGTGTTCACTAAACAGCTGTCTTTTTTCTCTTCTTTTTGTTCTTCCTTTTTCCCTGCAAACCTGCAAGATGGGACCCGTTGTCCCCAATGTGTACGTAAGAGGTGCAAAATCCCCATTCAATCATAAATCACACCTATTATTCATTATCCCTGTTGTGGTTTCTCTGTGTTCTCTTTCATGTGCGTGATGCGCACCTCAAGTATGAAAATGTTTGACAGCAGTGGAGGCACTTTGGCTTTCAGCTGACAATAGGAGATGTGGAGGTGGTGCAAAGCAGGGCTGCACAACATATCGAAAATGTAACGTTATCGCCAGGGATGGGTATCGTTAAATTTGCCATATCGATACCTTGACTTCAATACCGGTTCCTGAACGATACTTCAGCAATACCAATTTCATGAATTCCGTTTAACAAGATGTTAATACACGTTATTCTGAAATAACCTCAAGTTATATTTTTCAGCTCTTTGGCATTTTTTTTTCATGCCTAAAGATTACATAAAATGTCCTATCTCAAAAATAGTTATAGTAAATAGTATTCAATGCAAAATAAACTGGTGCAAATCAGTATTTGAGGCTTACTGCCGCATACTAAAACCATGTCCATCTCGCAACAGACAAGCCCGCTCCCGGCTGAGTGTCCCCAGCAGTAGATAATGTACACTCTGAGGGTGTAGATGATGGTTGCGCACCGAGCTACAGTACCTTTATGCCAACTCAGAAAGCATTGGCAGAGTGTCCTTCATGTCCCCCCACCAGGTTACTGGACTCACTGACATCAGTGTAGATGGAAGACCTATGTAGTGCTGTATCTCTGCCTGAATCTTCTCTGTAGTGCTGCTGACGGTGGTATCCGTTCTTATTTTAATTGCCATGTCCTCCTCAGAAAACAGTTCCTCAAGGGCAGAGAGTTCTGGCCTCTTCTGTAAACAAAAAGTAAGAAAAAAATATGACACTATCAAGGTAGATAACTCCTTTTTTAACCATAATTCCTATATATTTACCAGTGTTGCCATCTTGGTCACCAGCTCTCTCTTCAAGGCCCTGTTCCATCTGCTGATCCAGAGTCTGTATTCAATAGATTTTGAAGGATCTACAATGGAAGAGAGAAGTAAAAGATTATACCCAAGAACAATAAACACCTGCCACTCTTGACTTGAATCTCGGATCCAAGGCTGTTCAAGACGGTACTCTTCATGGAATTCTCATCATTAATTGTTAAATGGTGCTGGATTTTTCCCAAGATTGCCAGAACCTGACCCAGGGTTGGACTCCTTTCAGCAGATATGCATACGGTTTGACGTATGAAGAATCGTTGTAACTGTGACATACTCTTCCTTTTCTTTTCTTTTTTATCCTCATCAGAAACTCTCTCCAGTCTGAAACTAAATGTAAAAAAATAAAAAATAAAAATGCAGTTTTATTTACTGGACTATAGTATTATGATAACCACAATAGTTCACATGACCTCATAATGGATTAAGCTAATAGCAATATCTATCTGTCCCTGGGGGTCCATGGAGGCAGCCTGGATGGCAGGGAACTGCTCCAGGACTCGCTCCACCATCAGGAACAGGCTATTTCACCTGGTCCCCTCACATTCAGGATGACAGCATGTTCTTGAAAGCCAAGAGAAAGAGATAGAAAGAGGGAGAGAGGGAAACTGATGGTGTGTGTCTCTACTACTGTGTGCAACCAAAACAGAAAAAATGCATCCGCACTCAATCTTTGCAAGAACATTAGCTATATAAGTATATAGCCAAGGAGTTTTGTTGTTTTCTTGAGTTTGGTGTATTTTGATTTCTACTTACTTAGAAGACGTTCTTCTCTTTTAGGATAGGTTAAGCTCATCTTTTCTACTGCTTCATCCAGGTTTGCTGCATTATCTACCGTTATAGTAAGTAGTCTGTCCTTTATACCCTGCAGTTATGAGTGTATTTGAGAGAATGTTTCGGCTGGAGGACTGATAACTGGGGAGCAGGGATCTTATCACCTCCCTTATTGACATCAGAACACAATACATAAAAATAGCATAGAATCATTATTGCTTACTTTAAACCAGGGCTCAAAATTTTATTTTTGGCTTGGATGAAAAAAATTACCAGCCAACCCGATTTTTTACCAGTCAGAAATAAAATATTACTTTTTACATTGCATTTGCACTCATTACCTTTTAGCATTTCATCTTGGTCTCATGTGAGATCCTCAATCAATATTATATACTAGTGTGCAATAATAATTGTAGAAAAATGAATAGGTGTTTTTTAATGTGGACTCGCACCAAAAGCTTCAAATACGTCTCATGTCGCTGCTCTCTGCAGCCGAGGCTCCAGACGCCCTGCTTCGTAGCGAGCATACATTGAAAATGAATGACTGGCGGCTGCCACTAACTTTCATGAAGCTTTTGGTGTATGTCCACAGTTACAAGGATTTATATAAGTACAAGTTTATTAGTGGCTAGAAAAGGCGGCAGAGCACACATATTTAACCAGCCAAAGTGGCAGGTAGTCTCAATAACTTACTCGCCTGATACTAAATTTACCTGCATTTGGCGAATGTTAGGGTTTTCTAGGGTTTAGTCAGTTTTCCCTTTTCTGCCAGTGTGAACGGATTGCCTGTTGAACGGTAGTTTTAGTGGCCTAAAACAAGTATTTAGCCTACCGCTAAAAGTTAGCCGTATTTTAATGTTGGCATGTTTACTTACCCGTCTGGAGTCCCAGTCAAAGCGCTGCTGCTCTCTTCAGTAGTTTTGGAGGAGGACGCAAGTGGTGGATATGTTGAAGGAGAAGACTCTGTGTCTAGACTTCTTCCTACAGTCGAACACGCAGCAATCTTCTGCTCATAAATGTATTCAGTGCAAGGTCAATTACTTCCTTAGATTGGTAGTGTTGCCGGTTTTGGCAATTATCACCTTTTTTGCAAATACTGCATTGTGCATTGTTGCTGTTGACATCGAGCCTGATGAAATGCAGCCACACTTTAGATCTTTTTGAAACATACTGTGGGAGATGGGAGCCAGAATGTGACCACGCGACGACGACCTCTCAAAATACAGCGAGTTACGCCCCCAGAGACGGGGCTCACCCATAATAGTTCCATGGACTCACCCACGTGTTTTCCCTGGATACCTCGACAGAGCCAATTACCAGGGCCTTTAGATCTTGGCACATCTAGCATGCTGCATGCGTGTTGGCTTACTGACGCTGATGAGATTAACCCCTTAGGTATCTAAAGTTGGCACTAAACAACAAGAATTTATTTTTTAATATGCACTTCAGAATAAAGTCGAAATTTCGAAAATAAAGATGACATTTCGAGAATGAAGACGAAATTTCAAGAATAAAGACGAAATACAATATTGAGAAAAAGTCAACTCTTCTGGTCCATCAAATGCACTAAGGGGAGACTGACATCTATGCAAGGAGCTGAGCTGTGCAAGCCAGAGCCTAGGCTACTACATCTTTGGAGTGCAGTTTCACCCATTCATCACAAGGCATTTTGTTAAGGTAGTCATATGAGCTGTTTGATGTCTTAAAAGGTAGACTTTTTTTCTCGGTATTGAATTTTGTTTTTATTCTCGAAATTCTGACTTTATTCTGGAAGTGCATAATAAAATAAAATAAAATTCCTCCTCTCACTTTTTTTTTCTTCTTCTCAATATTGTATTTCGTCTTTATTCTCAAAATGTCGTCTTCATTCTCGGAATTGCGTCATAATTCTAGAAACTTTGTCCTGTGGCCTTAATACTCTTCCGTAGTCTTTGATCTTAGGAGAAATGCGTTCACTTACACACAAATACACACACACACACACACACACACACACAGAGACCCACACAAACCAACCACCACCTTAACTAACAAATGTTTAGCGGGAAACACTGGAGTCCATTTATAAAATAAATTTCAGTCACTTAATTTCTATAAATCGTATTTCCTTTCATTTAAGACATTGCATGTATAAAACAGTATTACACAACTATCCATAGCCTATAGGATATGTTCAATAAAAACACAAGTAGGCTAACTCAAGTAGGCTAAATTGTGTAGCCTAATTATGTTGTCATGCATTTAGCATAGGCTAGTTATTAGCTATAATTTGGTTACTGAAGCGTAATTGTTCAAACCTAGCTCATTTAACACACTGATTTTACAGCTTATATTGTTTTCAACATATGGTAAATTAACGCCACTTTAACACAGCAAGGAAAATGCCAAACCCACCGCTATCACCTCCTCCCTCACATCACTCACAGCCACGGCATGCCAAGTGTAATGACGACAGGCGCTACTGTAGGCTATGCTAGTTAGTAGGCTACATTAACCTCACAATTATAACGTCATTTTTCACATGGAGACTCACCAAGGGAATCGCTTCAAAGTAACCAGGCCTCGACTGGACTTTAAGTGGAGGAAAACTATTTCTCAAAGGTTGCTTGATGCTACCCTAAAACTTATCCAAAAAAGTTGCTATTATAAGCTACTTCTTCACAAGTTCACAGGGGGTCGAAATTCACTATTTTCTCACTTAAATATCGGTTCTCTAAACCAACACCAAATTCACTCAAAAACAGCTATGTTTAATCCATCCTAGCTTGTGGCTCGTCCAGAAAAGAGCGATTCTACGCAGCTTCTTTGTGTTGACGGGAAAAGAAGGCAGGTCTAACTGCTGATTGGCTAACTAGGCCAACACATCCAAATCTTTGATTGACAGGTGATTCAACCAATAACACCATATCATTTAGATACAGTAGTTAGTAGATTAAAGGCATTTAATAGCAATATTTTTATCATTATCTGTTTCTTCTTCTTCACTATTTAAAATGACAATATCCAAGCTATTTATCTGTAAGACCTAGGCGTAGGCCTACTGATTAGTTACAAATAATTTTAATTGGTTGTGATGTAAATAGCTGAATAACAGGGTATGTAGCCTAAACATGGTACAGGTTACACATGCATGCATTCATGCTTGATATTAGGCCAATAGGAAGAAGTCCTTCTGCTCTAATGCCCACCCCACATAGATGCTAGTGGCTGAGTGTAAAGCGCTTGGATGTGAAAATATAGAACTTGGAATATAGACTACTTAGGCCTAGCTGTCTGTGGTCTATGTTGGCAGTAAACTCAAAGCAGAAAGACAATAACACTGTATAGTTCAGCATTTTTTTTTCATCACAATATTTTAATATTATTGCATATGCCTAGGCCTATCACATGCTTCTTGATATTATGCAGCCATAGTGCAAAGTAACTGGCTATGTACTTTTACTCAAGCCACATATCTTGTGAGGTAAGCTATTTTCATTATTTTCTCAAAGGTGATGCTACCTTGTACTTTTACTTCACTGCAATTCAAAAGGGAATTCTTTATGCGTTAGGCTACTCCATTGTAGGCTACTTATTTGACATTTAGATAATGGTTACAAAAAAAGCATGAAGTCATCTTTTAAAAAACTGTTATAAAGTTAAAATGTACGTCGAACTTTAACTACATAAAAAAAAGTTACATGGTGAATTCCTTTTTTGACAGTAAAGAAGTTAAATAGCCTTTAAATCTTTTTTTTTCACATTGTGTGGTGCTTACTCTTCTGTTTATGCTATGTGGTTTCATACTAATCATTCAATACTAAGCTTATGGCAAACTTTGCACAACACTCAGTGGGGATAATCATCTTTTTTTTTATATAGCCTACTTTAATCAAGGTACCTCAACAAGCTCATACAATGATGATTTTGGATTTTCCTTTTTATTTTATCTCTCTCTTGCTCTCTCCTTCCTTGTCAGCAGTACACATGGTTAAGCTGCTGTTTTGCTGCAGCAAACGTTGTGCAGAGGGGCGAGGAAGCACCTGCTTCGAAGAGGTGGACAGACAATGCATGAACATTTCCCAACTGCAGTGGTTGGCATGACACCTGTGGACGAAGCTTTGAGATCAGGCACAGGTCCTTGTGGTAATCATGAGAGAAACATTAGCCTGATGATCTGTGGTTTTGTTTTTGTTTTATTGTTTTTTCACGATTCATGTAGCCTACGATAACATAGGCTACTGTAACATAGGCTACTATGTTATCGTACATGACCTACAATCAGTCAATAATGGATTACCTTTGTGCTTAGAATGGTTGTTAGTTTATCATGGATGTAGCTTTTCGCCTTTGCGTCAGCTTCCCATTTGTGTCTGAACAATATGCCTCGGAACGCAAACAGGAGCGCAGAAGCTATGAGAAAACACTTGTGGACTCATACTCGCTCGGTAGGTAGAGCTTTGTATGAGAGAAAGAGAGAAAGAGAGAGAGAGAGAGAGAGAGAGAGAGAGAGAGAGAGAGAGAGAGAGTCAGAGAGCAGTGACTACAGACGCGTAGACAGCGGCTTCATCAGTGGTAGAAGTTGGACTGAAAGTGCACATTCAGTTAAGGAACCTGATGCGCGTAAGAAGGGATGCCAGCCAGGCGTGGCTTGTGTTTGAATATCCAATGTGAGAATGCGTGGGGAGCATGTATATAATAGAGCATTTCCATCTGATAAACAGAGATATCAAACTGGTGATTATAGCAGGGGACGATCAATAGACTGAGAGGATTTGGAGGAGCACGTATACAGGGCGCTGGGTACGCTTTGTGCGTTCATGGACCGGACTTGTGTAAACTTTTTTTTTCAGCGTATTTTAAATGCCTTCGCTTAATGTGACAGCTGTGCACACGATGGCAGAGGTCGGGAGTTTTCTGGGAACAATCGACTTGGATTTACAAAGCTTTCCTGCACTCGGGAATATGCCCTTGCCGGAGTCTCCAGTGCCAGTGGGCTTGAATGAGCGTCTGGGGCAGATTGAAGGGAGGCTGCAGCGGGGGTCTACGACAGATTTCGGGCACCTCAAAGGGATCCTGAGGCGGCGGCAGCTCTACTGCAGGACCGGCTTTCAGCTGGAGATATTCCCCAATGGGACTGTGTACGGGACAAGACAGGACCACAGCAGATTTGGTGAGGGGTCTTCTTCGGCACACGTTTATTTTTATTAATTTTTTACAATGGGAAATTTAAAACATAAAATATTCATTTTTTTCTGAATAGATCAACGATCTATTATAGCTACACAGTTATAGACAGAGAGGTGAAAACGAACTCCCCCCAAGTCATTTCATAGAAAGCCATTTCCAATGAGCCAATTCGCAAAGTCAATTTACGGGTTTCCGTTCACTGCTATGCAATTAATCTTGTGCTGTTGATCTAGACAATCTGCACAGCTATCACTCTGAAACTGAGTTGAGTGAGTTTAATTAGGAGGCCTTTATCCTGCCGTAGGCTACATCCCCAGTGAGAACTCATTCGTGCGTCATTGTCACCTGGCGCGCATGGGGAGCAGTGAGCCACACACCTTTTTCTGGCAATCCCCGCTGCGCGTGTCGGGGGCAGGTGTCTCTCCTCAGCAAGCAAACAAGGTAGCACGTGCACGAGCGCGCCCACAGCTCTGATGATGATACGCTACCAATAATGTAAATGGAGCGAGGTGCGGCTCGCGGGAGGAGAAGACGAAGAACGATAAACAAATGAGGTCAGGAGTCAGATACGCACGTCTCGCGCCTCATATCCCAAGCAGTCTTCATCACAGGTGCGGGGAAAGATCGGAATAACCCTAAATTAAAGCATGACCAGTGCGGAATTCAGGGAAGGTTTAAAATGTTGAGACTTGAGCCAAAAACAAGCCGGTTTACAGCAGGGATGGGTGGTCCCGCGTGTTTGTCTCTGGCTTCACTTATAAGCTTTAAAAATGCAAGGTCTTTGTCAGAGCTGCAAGGGAGACGTGGCTTTGATTAAGGGGATATGAAAACACTCTTCACCCCAAACACACACACACACACACACACACACACACACACACACACACACACACACACAAATGAGAGGGATGTTCTCTGTCATCTGCTGGCATCAGATGAGGTCGTAGTGGAGATGGGGACCAGGTGGCTGTAAGCTGGATCCTCTGTGACTAACCACTGCATCACAAACAGCCAATAGCTCTTTAGTTCCAATAGTTGTTTCCCCGCCTTTGATGTATGCATTTAACACTTTACTGTAACTTCCTGTGAGTCAGCAGCCCAGTAAACAACTCACCAACATGGCAGCTTGATAAAAGTGTCTCTTTTTAAGAAGCCAATTGGGAAAGCCCCAAAGACAGGATGTACTCATTTACAGACAGTACAGTGTACCTTTGATTACATGAACCATGACTGAATGAAGCAAAGTAGAAGACCAGTGATATGTTCTACTGTTATCAATGGGAAAAAGTGTTTTTTTAGTGGCTGCAAATGTTCAAAAGTAACATTGAGGTGCAAGAAGATGCATTTTTCTTTGAACATATTGGAATAACATTGACTAGTAAGGCACAAGATGATAATGCAGAGTAAAAGAAGAGCAAAAATAGCAGTAAAGCCACCCGTAAAAGCTTTCCATTCCCAAACTACAGTTAATTGATGCAAATTTTGACTGGTCTGCTGTCAAAAGGGAGATGCCACTTGTTGCCTTGTGTGTTTCAGGGCTTTCCTGACTGTTGTTTTTGTGCATTGTGTGTGTGTGTGTGTGTGTGTGTGTGTGTGTGTGTGTGTGTGTGTGTGTGTGACCTCAGGTATCCTGGAGTTCATCAGTCTGGCAGTGGGTCTTGTCAGCATCAGAGGGGTGGACGCCGGGCTTTACCTCGGCATGAATGAGAAAGGAGAGCTCTATGGGTCGGTGAGTTAAAGAGAAAAAAACGTTCTTTTTATTCACAACCCTGCCCTCACCATGCAGCCCAGGGTCTTATTCACAACAAGCCTGGCACCTCATACATGTGACTTGTTTTTACAGAATAGATAGGTGGTTTTTTTAACTGTATTTCTCAGTACTGAGCTATCAGAAATAGGTCTTCAGGAGCCATCTGAGAGTCAGTCAGTTGTTATCAAGGTTCCTGTACATGGCAGATGGGAAAACCACAGCGAGACTAAACAAGCATGTGTTTCTTTTACCAGAGTCTCACACTCTTCAGCCACATACTTCCGTCTTCTCCTCTTGCTTCCCTTTAGAATTAGTAAGTGATGATGACTTTTTTTTTTTAACCAAGAATCACACTGGCGGTTGCAAAGGAAGAGAACATTCTACTCTTTTTCTCTTTGAAGGGATTCTTGGAAAAGCTGATTTGTCAGCTTATAAGAGCAAAGCAATTGCTCTTCATTTAGTTTTGAGATACGCAGAAATATTTACATATTTGCTCAGAAGTGGAGGCCAGGGACGTCTGGATTTGTGCCGTGGGATAATTGGGTGGAGGTCACCTCTCTGTGTGCAGCTGGACACAAGTTTGGACTGCAGCGTTAAACATGGAAGAAATGTCCTGTAGTCTTAGAGAACATTTAGTATCGCTTTCATCCTGGCTGACTTTGTCGTCTCACGTGTGGTTGGTATCCGAAGACACAGAGAGACAGGAGAGATAAAGACAATGAAGGGGAAGTATGTGAGAGGTTACCTGTATCAGGTGTCCCAGGGCATTACCTGAGGGGCCTCTCCGGGGCTCAGACCCCCCCCCCCCCCCCCCCCCCCGAACAGAGGCCACTTTTTAAAGCACGGGCCCATTATATGTTGGAAGTGCAGATATTGTTACGGCGTGCTATCAGCGGGTCTGGCATCCTGGAGCTTTGACCCCTAGGGGGAAGGGGGGCGGTCGGGCAACAGTGGTGATTTGTGGGGGAGGTGGGGGTATAATTGCACACCTGACTGAGTCACCTGACAGACATATGGAGCGATGCAGACACGTCTGTCTGAAGCCAAGGGGCCAGGATGGGTGGGGGGGGGACAGGTAGAAAGGCTCTTCGTCCCACATGCACCAGACCTTGAGCTTTTGATCCGAGGAGGTTTGTGTGCCTTTGTGTGTGTGTGTGTGTGTGTGTGCGTGCGTGTGTGTGTGTGTACGTGTGTGTGTGTGTGTGTGTGTGTGTGCGCGCGTGTGAGTGTGTATGCGAGTGTGTGTGTGTGTGATAGGATGGAGCTGGCCCAGTCATGTGTCCTCGGGGCTGTGTTTACAGACAACAGCTTCACCACACAGCCGCAGCCAAGCAGAGCCCTGACAGCCAATCAACAAAATTGCCGCTGGAATAAAAAACGTAGACTCTTGCACAAGCACTTGCTAGATGTATAACTTGGGTTGGGTTATTAAAAGCTGAGATTGACTGATTGCTAGTGCGGAGAAGCCACGCACGTCCCCTTAGCCAAAAATAGATTAATAGAGTTAGTCCAAGGAAAGGAGTGTCCAGGAGGGTCAACAGGAGATAGTCACTCTTTGGGATACCCCCCAAAAAATGGGTTAACATTTGGTCCCCCAGTCTTCAGAAATATACTGTAGCCTACCCCTGACTCGGCTGAGGTTCAACCACTCTCATGCAGAGCAGCACAGCCCCTTGCATGACTGACTGGTCTTGGCAGGAGAGCAGCTCTTACCCCAATGTCTCTTATTGTTCTCACACACTCACTCAGCCAGCACACTCTCACCTGTTGAACCCGCAGCCATCGCTCATGCTGCGCTGTCAGTGCAGACTGAGACTTTGAGAGCTGCCGTGTGTGTGTATTATAAGTGTGTGTGTGTGTGTGTGTGTGTGTGTGTGTGTGTGTGTGTGTGTGTGTGTGTGTGTGTGTGTGTGTGTGGGAGCGAAGGAAGAGTGTACGCCTGCTCACTGTTCCTCTTGCATCACAGGGAGGGAACTAATTCCCCCGTGAACAAGGAGAGGTTAACAGGTCTGAGAAATGAGTGTGGGGCGTGAAGGGAAAAGCCGCCCATAATGACTTCCCCTCCTTTGTCATAATGAGCACCTGCCCAAATGAGTTTTCGACTGCTTCACTTCAGCTTCCAAAGCGCAGTCCAACGCGATTAACGAAACACATGAAGTAGTTCCAAAGTAGCATCATCCATTTAGACCTCGTCTTTTTTTTGGTCTCTTTAAAGGTGATGTCAGCATTCCTGGAGAAGGCTTGTTATCAAAATAACTTTTGGTTAACACTAGTGAGTATAACCTCAGGATCCAATACCTGAACGTATTGTGCCTGCGCTGAAAAAATCTGGTGTTAATGCACAACCTAGGCTCTGTAAACTGGTATGTGAACAAAGAGTATGTAAACAAAGGGGCCCTACCCTAACTAGCAACATGCCTAGGCTGTGTATTAACACCAGATTTTTTTCAGCGCACATATAGTACAGACAGGTAGCAGATCGTAAGGAGATATTCACTGATTTTCACAAAAGAGATTATGACAAAAAGTATTTTCCAGAATTGCTGACTCCACCTTTAATCTTGTCACTATTGCAAATTTGTCTTGCTCAGCCCAGTGTGGGACCAGAACTTTATGGCTAACGTGTGGTTTACTTTCCCGCAGAAGAAGTTGACGGCAGAATGTGTGTTCAGGGAGCAGTTTGAGGAGAACTGGTACAACACCTACGCGTCGACTATGTACAAGCACACGGACACAGGACGCTTCTACTACGTGGCCTTGAACAAGGACGGCTCGCCCAGGGAGGGCAACAGGACTAGAAAACACCAGAAACTCACCCACTTCTTACCGCGGCCGGTGGAGATCGAAAAGATCCCTCAGGCTTACCGGGACTTGTTCCAGTACAGGTGACCAGAACTTACGCCCGGAGAACTGGTTTCAATGGCAGGACCGGGAACCAAAGAAGGGGGGAGGGGGTCTGTGGTGGATACTTTGGACCTGGAACAGAACTGTTTGACCTCCACTGCCCCTGAAATCACTGGGCTCGCGCCTCAGCCTGTTGCCAGGCACGTAATGGCACTGACATCAACATTTAGCACGTTCCTCGATGTGGCTTCTTTGCCTGTTGCAGTGGACTAAGGAGAGAAGTGTGGGCTGATCTTGCAAACCACTGTGGACATGGACGGAGTAGGTCCGGCTTTGGGACTATCCAATCAGGTGCCATGTTTCACTCCATAACCACTTCTTTCTTCTTTTTTGGGGGGAGGGAAATGCATGGATACTGAAAGTGACTTGCGACGACAAGTGGAGTCGTTGCAGTTTTTGAGAAGCACTAAGCTGGTGTGTGGGAAACATTTTTGATTAGTTGTCTACAAGAACACCAAGAAGAGACTTTGAGGAGATCCAAACAACGGGAAGCACTGCAGATGTCACGTTTTTTGCGTTTGTTATGCACTGTAGCCTACACAGTCATGGTAACGTTACATGTGAGGCAGACGACTAGAGAGTCTGTGAGGAAGAACTGTTGCCAGGCAGACTGGAATTTTCCCCAGTTATTTTCAAAGTTAAAGGTGCACTATGTAACTTTGGGTGTGTCAGAGAAGTTAACATTTTCTAAGGTATATTTTAAAAACTGAATAAACAAGCTTTCCTCGCAGGAAAATTGGATCCCTGGAACACTGTTTGAAGTAAGAAAGCCACAGAAAAGTTACCCTTTCACTATTGTTGTGTACAGCAGCAGGGCCCACAGTTTTGTTTACAAACTTATTCTGGTTCACGTTTGGTTCCAGCCTCAGGTGCCTCAGAATAATTTATTTTTAATTTATGATGATAGAGTTATTTAATACTAAGAATTACATGTGCTGTGCATGAGTAAGTATGTTTCCAAACTAACTGCAGACTCAACAAATCCCCCTTGCCTGAAACTGCATAGTGTACCTTTAAAGATCAACGTGGGAAAATTCAAATCTCTAAGATGAACGTGTAATGGATGTAAGAGCACTTACTGCACATCCCCAGTCCCAACTGTAGGCCCATTCCATCTCCCCATGTAACCATCAGAGTTTAAATCACATTTAAATAAAATATCAAGCAGCGTCTTGTAGGAAATGTATGAAACAAGTGACTGAGCTCGGGATAAAAGCACTACTCTGACTATGGTTGAAAAGAATAAGCAATGTATTAAAAAAAAATGTTTTTTAAGAAAGGACGGTGACGTGTAATGTTCAGAGTGTCAGGAACATTATTAAGAAGACATGCAGCTGAGGTGTACATATGGGTGATCATATTTATGAGATGTACAATATATTTATTTTCTACCTATAAAGTATAAATATAAATCTATATATTTATTTATTGCAAAGACTTTATTTTGTAATGAACTTGAAGTTATCTGGACTGTAGATTCTACTGAAATCACACACGCGAACACAAACAAACAAAAAACTGCAATGAAAGCGACAATTAAATTGTCCTGCTATCGGGAACTCATGGTTGAGAGACTATTTTTTTGCTTTGGATAAAACTTTGATGCACCAAATAAAACCAGATATAGAATCTTATGTGAATGTTTCATTTCTTTCCTTTTATTTCCACCCTTGCTGCCAGCAGCATTCAGTCGCACAATCCATTGCTTCGGCCCAGACAGTTGTTGAAATGTTTCGACAACTGTTGGATGGACGGCCATAAAGTTCTGTGCAGACATTCATGGTCCCCACAGGACGAGTTTGAATGACTTACTGTAGGTGAAACCCTGAGCCTTTCTATCAGCGCCACCATGAGGATGACATTCATGCTTTTGACCTGATAATGAACAAACTTCTTAAATCTTAACATTGAAAAAGTAGCCTTCCTATTGTGATGCAATGATGAACAGTCCTGATAGAGCTTTATTATGCTGCATGCTTAGGATTATTAAAATTCCTCAAATGCAATAACTTTAAAACTTTGTCCTGCCTCAAAAGACAAGATCAAATTGAGTAAAAAGATACAGCAGATTCTTTCCCATAGGAGAACACCAATACAAGCCCATGCCAATTTGCCCTCATAAACCCTTTACCCAGCGAGTAATGTGCACAGACCCTCTCTGTCTCCACGAGGTCTTAGTCAACCTACATCCACCGTACAAAATCAGATTCTTTATGCAACTGGATCCCGACTCCTAATTGGCTTTACACATCAGCATGGATTTAGAGCAGTGATCGGATGGTGCATTGCGGGGGCCTCACTGACTCCACCATGGTGTGGTCTGCAGCAGCAAGCCTTTGCAATGGACAGAAACAGCTGCCCGCCTGCTGCACAGGGAGCCAGCGGGGATGTGCTGCTGACCTGGAGTGGTGGTAATCTGGGACTGAAAGGGGATGGGATCAACATTTCAACATCTGCAATAGTTGTAATGTTTCTCCACTGGCAGATAGCTGTAAGCTGTGAGAGCAAGCTCCCCCGGGGGGAGGGAATGGAAAAGTCAAAGACGTGCAGGGGAAAACCCTGGCAGACCGAGAAATGAAAACAATACCGGTAGAGGGAAAAATAGATGAAAGATTGAAGGGAGAGAGTGGGACAAAAGGCACTTAGTGCCGCGGGTGTGAAATACAGGGAGACGTCAGGATGCATCAGCTATCTGCTCTCCAACTGATAAAAGAATAGCTCTATTGGTAATTAGGTGAGGAGATCGATACCACTCTTACATATTATATTATATATTGACAATTATCTTAGCTTAGTATAAATACTGAAAGCAGGGGGAAACAGAGGTAGCCTGGCAGTTAGAAGGTAAAATAAAAACTCCTACCAGTAACTCAAAAGCTCTCTAGATAGCATGTTGTTACATATTGAAGAAGAAATCAGGTGGATAAAAGTGAAGTTGTGGTTTTGCGGGGGGTTATGTTGAGTTTCTGTGGGTTGCCTGGGAAAGCAGCCAGATTTTTTAACATTTGGACAAAGCCAGGCTTGCCCTTTTACCTGTTCCATCCCTATGCTAGGCTAACTGGATGTAGCTCCACAAAATGTAAACCATTGCTTAAAATGTTCACAAATCCATTATTTTCCAGTCTCAGATGTATCAGCTGAGACAATATGGCCTAGGCAATGCACTGACCATTAGCTACAATGTCCCTGTTTCATATCTGTGCATGGACCTTAACTTTGATGCATATTATTCCCCACATGACAAACTTCTTGAATCTTGTTCCCGGATTCACCATCGCTCAGGCTTTAGATTAATTCTAATGCAGATGGATAACACGTTTATTGAGGACCTATCACAATAAACACAATGACCAGATCTATCAATATTCCCCTTCATAATCGGTCAGAACAAAGGAATGCTGTTTATCACTGGTATGTACTTCAAGTCCTGAAAAACAAATGACTCAAACACAGCAGTCGCTCATCCTTTTGGTCACTTTATTAAATGGTATATTAAATACTTATCAAGATAAAAGCAGATCATGGCAAATCACATTGGTGTATTTGCTAACATAAGGACATTCTTAGAGGAGGGCCAAAACGTTTCTCTACATTTATGGACTACACCTTGTGCAAACACAGGAGCCAACTAGAGACAACAGTCTCTTCATGAGAAATGTAGATAATCCTCTCATGAGCTACACCAAGTTAAGCATTTAGAAGCAAAAATGTGCCAAAGTAGAATACAAGTAGTCTGGGGGCCTGCCTGGTGAGACTAGTGCCCCAGAAAGCATTTCTCACAAAGCAGGGGACACAGATCAGCCAGAGATGTCCCATCTTTACTCTTTCTATCAAATCTATAGACAAAAGCCATTTTCAAAACTGAGACAGACAAGTAAAGTGGAAGGTGTTGGGCCTGCTGGCTGAACTGGTGGTGCTTTGTGAGACCCAGTCAATCACCCAAGCTTGGGATCAACACAAGTGGAACATAAACAATGAACAGGACGCACAGTGCTATGCTAGACAACACAACACGTGACAATGAGAATGATGTTTAAAAAAGGTCATAGGAACCGGCAGGCAGTTTTGAACAACACAAGCATTCCGTTACCATGTTGAGCGACAATTTATGTAAACACTTAAAAGCATAATAGAAAAGACTCAACAAATCTCAGAACTTTACAGAGCTTTTTTTAGGAAATGAATATAAGGCCATACTTTGACATTTCTTTCATTTTTTGTTGACTTATCAATTTCTTCTATCTCCCAAAAAGAGCAGGACTTTGCAGCACCATCAGCTTTCTGCATTGCTAGGTATTTGTGAAGAAATCTACTGGGCCACTAATCATGAAGAGCTTTACATCAGAGAGTCCTGTCACCACGACAGTGGTCCCACTCAGATTTAGTTAGGCATTTAAAACTGTATAAAAAACTGAGTTTAAATAATAAGGAAACCCTTTTTTAAGGGAAAACAATACAATACAATGCTAAAAGCATTGGGGGTTAAACTTGTTTGTCTTTAAATACATGGAAAATTAAGATATAGAACTTGAATAACATTAAGGCGGTATATACATTTTTTTTTCTCTGTTGAAATTACTAACTCCTTTCACACAGTCATTTATACATTATGTTCCACCTTTTCTCAGTGAACTACAGAATACAGAACTGAGAGTCTATCTCGCTTCAAGTCCCAGTGGACAGCAGTCTAGTCTCAAAACTAGTCCACCCTCTGCTTGGTGCACCAGTTTGCTTTGAGCTCTGAGCGGCCTCACAGTTTCTTACAGAGGACTGGGCCTTGCTTGGACTGGCCCACTGGGAGCCGGCTAGCGGAGTGGTGGGGTGGGGGGTTGTGGGGGCGTAGGGGGGGCGAGGAAGAGTCCCTCTGACCTACACGCCCTTGGAGGGCCCAGGATTCTTGCCCATGCCGTGGAGCTGCTGGTAAAGGCCGAGCAGATCCATTTGGCTGAGCTGCCCGCCTCCCATCATGTTGTTCTGCATGGCTAGCTGGTTCAGGTAGTTAGCCTGGCTAGCCATAGCCATCTGCTGCTCCTGCACCTTCCTGTTGGTGATCAGCTTCTGCACGAACATCATCAGCTGGCCAGACACAAACATAGAGACGGTTAAAATAACAAATAGATTTTATTAAGTACCAGCTCAACAACCAATACCAACAGTATGTTTGAAGAAGTGAGGTCAATGCAGGACATTTAAGAAAAAAGTTTATACGCACTGCAATAACCTGGCTACTTTAAAATGCAATATTACATGCAGCTGGCCACTAAACAGATTTCTCCTAAGTCTCTTACAAGGTTTCTGACAAATGTTAAGTGTATGATGTTACAGCTCGATGTTAAAGGGTAAAGTGTAATGGTGTCTTAGAGATGAAGCCCAGTTTAAATAAGAGCCTGCAAAGAGTCAAACTCTAGGTAAACACAGATACTACTATTACAGTCCAATTTGTAGCTGGGCAATACATGACAGCTGTGATGTCATTGATAGATGAGAGTATATCATTGACAGTTTGGTTGAATATGAATACAGTTGTGGCTCTTTGTTGGTCTGACTTTGAGTTTGAACTGTTGCTGAAAAGTAAATGCACAAATGCTTCTCCCTGCTTCGCATGTTGTTCACATGACTTATGATCATTCCACGACATATTCTAAAGTATACATGTCTCCTTTAAGCATATTGCTTATATATTGCCATTAAAAAGTAGCCGTGATATTGATTAAGTTAACAATTTAGTTCAATTTCACATTTGGCTGTTTTACACAGTGAGAGCAGATGTTGTTTTGAGTTCTGACCTGCTGCTGCCTGGTGAGCACGTCCCTGTACACTGCTTCCCTGCGCTTCAGCTCCAGCTCCACACTGGCCTGTCGACCCAGAGCCAAGGACTGGACCTCGTTCTCTGTGAGGGACGGATTCTCCTTCCACTGTGGGGACAGAGACACACACACACACACACATTAACCTCAACCACCATCACAATAGGTTGTTGTTCAAAGATTGTATTAAAAAAGGTAACATTATGCAAAATGCACTTGTTCAAGGTTTATCAATATGGGTGTGAAAAGAGCCTCCCAAAGTATGAGAATAAACCACCCTCTATCAATTCTCGACCTTTCTGAAACTTGTGTTCCAAAACCCCAGTCAGATTTATCTCCCCTTGTGATGTCATAAGGGGAGAAGCCATGCTTCCCCAGTTGATGTGGAATAGGTAAAGAAGATTTTTTTTTAATATACGTTAAGTTGACACTCACCAATCTGGCGATAGTATCTTCCACCGACTCCCGGGCTAAAGTCTTCAATGCATTTGTTGCTTCCATGACTTTCTGTCGTCCCTGGTTTATAAGATCCTGAAAACAAATGAAGGACACAGAAAACAAGAAACATGGTGAGCTTGTCTCATTTTCAGCATAATCAGTTGATACAAAGCTTTAACCAGCTAGGATTCATGTAGCACATGGACAATCTCTAAACCTGTATTTATCAATATTTTTTAGTTTAACATAAAAAAAATGTCACTGCTTTTGACACGAGACATGTTATGTTTTTTTTACGTTCAACATATTTTCTTTTGAATATTCAAATACCAGCAAAACACTGCAGCTGATGCACTATATTGCAGTGTGTGATGACCCAGAGCTAAAAGAGGAGTGAAGATATTGACTCTCAGATGCAGAGTGACTTCTTATACATGTTATTGTGTTTTATGTATTATTGCATTTTACTGCTAATTTTCTTGTAACGTTTTAGTGGTGGTGATCGAAGCAAGTAATACAAAAGCCAAATAAATACCAATCATGCCCTGTGTTTGTGGTAGCTTTAACTCCATCTCTATGACTTCTATTGAAAAACAATACTGTTGAGGACTTCTGTCCTCTCCTTCAGTCAATGTGTCACTGCGTATAAATAGCTGCTGCCCCAGACATGGAGCATTACAAAGTGTTGGGAGGAGGAGCGGGGCAGAGCCGGGCACGTCGGCTACTAGACTGTTGTCACAATTAGCAGTGGGGTCTGAGGAATGTGGGGCGCCGTGCCGTGGGGGGAGGGAGGGAGGGAGGGAGGGAGGGCGGGCGGGCGGGCGAGGGGCATGTGGAGCTCATTACTTACCTCCAGCTGCTGGTTGCTCATGGAGGCCAGAGCAGCCACGTTGTAGGAGAAGTAGTTGGGGCTGCCCATGTCCATCTGGTTGTAGCCTGCCGGGTAGTTGGTCCTCATGGTCAGACCCTGGGAGATGAAAGACACAGACAGAGAGGCAAAGAGGCCCCCAGGCATCCAACAGAAGAGCAGGATTAGTACACATCAATTAGGCAGGTGTTAAAGAGCCACCCAGGGCATGATGGGAGACTGTACGCCATCTCTAGGGTTGAACCAAAGACGACTCGGCAAACACATTCACACAGTGACCAGTCCAGCTCTTTACTTCACGCAGTGCACCTTGACAACCACGCTTTCATCTCTTCACACATATAAGGTGTTTCACTCTGCAGCAGTAACAAGTCGTCTGTTATCGCCCTGCTCCTCTTGTATTAAACATGAGAGAGAGAAGTGACCTGAAGTAAACAGTCTTGTCCCAGTAAAGGCCAGCAGGATGCCGATGTTTGTGTGTAATTGAGCCTCTGCTGCAGATGGTTTTTACCGTGCCCTGTAATCTGGCCATCCGGTATGTAGGGCTGTGTGTGTGTGTGTGTGTGTGTTTGTGTTTGTGAGTGTGTGTGTTGGGGGCCAGTGGGGGTCTTAGGACATGGTCAGAGACAGGTGTGCAGGCTTATACTGTACATTACAAAACGTAAAAGGCAACCACAAAAACCACAGAACACATGTACATGCCCACTTGGCTATTAACAAGCAGCCACTCTTCAGCTGCATAGTCACATGCTCGGCAGACTTCATACATCTTCAGACAGACAGACACAAATGTAGACTTGACTTCACTTCCAAAACTCGGGTGTCTGAAATCTAAATTTATGGCATGAGCCTCTCCAAGCTGTGTACGGAGCTGAAGTCATCCCAGTGAGACCGGAGGGCTCCTGGGTTCACTTTGGTTTTGGGCGCCTGATCATGTTCTGACAGTTTTTCCCATTTCCTGAGTTGCAAATCTGAGATTCATACACATAGCTTTTCCTGGCCACCACCAGCCAACGCTCAAGTGTGTGAAGACATTAGCAGAGGCCGGGTTACGTTCCAGTCGTTTCTCCTGCAAAGCTGGGAGTATACAACGTGATACTGAACAAGCCTCTCGCTGATGTAAGCGAGTACTGGTGCATCTTTAGTGGGTGACAGATTGCAGTGATGCGAATGCAATTGAAATCCTCAGCGCCACTGTTTTCTCCCTGCGAATGGGAACCCTGTGTTCTCTTGAAAGGCAGAGGAGCTCTGAAAAGCCGCTTAAGGCACACAGAGGGCAGAGGAGGGAGAGTGTGTTGGAAAAATAATCATTAGAGTGAATTAGAATCTAGGATTACATGATGGTGGTGGTGGTGGTGGGGGGTGCTCTCTTACAACCCCCCCCCCCCCCTACACTTCTCCAAATAAACCCTACTAATTGCTCATTGATTTGTCCCACAAGAAAGGAGAGCAAAGAGGAGGGGACAATGGGGGAGGTGCAAAAGGCAAAGAGAGAAAAGTGAAGAGGGTAACACAGATAGAAGAGGAGTCCCCAACCCAGTGTGGATCTAAGTGCTTAAGGCCAATTCATACTCTCCGCATCCACTGTCACTTATTTCTGCTCGTACATTCTGATCATGGGTTTCACGTGTGTGTGTGTGTTACAGTGTGGTTTTAACTTCCATTTTGCCCGTACTGTAGACCTCTTATCACAACAGACCGGTGAGTGTGGTTTTGCAAAGTGTGCATGCGTGGACCGCAAGGCTGGAGCAGACCGGTGTGTGCAGTATGATTGAAGCTGCACATACTCGGACCGCTTTCATCCACGCCCGCAGATGTCATGCAGTTATTATGTAGGGCCCTTTACACAGACAGAAGAGTCCCTAATTCACTATTGCCCTGAGTACTAACAGTGACCAGCACTGGCATTGCCTGGACACCTCTTTGTGTTTTGTAAAGCAGATCACTAGCCTGATGGTGGGCCAGTATAACAATCGCATTAGTAAGCGGAAGGCGCTATCATCTGCTTACTCCAAGATATGAAAGGATTATACAGATCCAACAGTAACTCACACATTTTGACAAACATAAGTACGAACGTGTTAAGCTAACCCTGCACTTTGATGACAATGAATTGCAGCCGTGGACACAACGTCTACGCGCTGTATGACTGCGCCTTTGATTTAAGAAGCAACAAATAGGCCCGTGTGTACACCCGGCATGCCTGTGTGTGCGTTTGTCTTTTCTCCGTGCCCACCTTTTTCTCGGCCTCATACTCGGTCCAGGCAGCCTTGCGATCCTCCTCGGTCAGGGCTTCCTCCTCCTTGTGGTCGAGCAGGGAGTCGTGTTCATGGTAACAGGAGATCTGGTCCTTGTTGTTCTGCAGCATCTCAGCCAGGAAGGTATCCTACAGCAAGGGGAGATGACAGATAAGACGGACAGGTGGGTACAAGCCTAAGTCAAGAGGGTCACATTGCCCACATAGAGGTAACTTTATATTCAGACTAGCAGCACAGCTCCACTGCTTTTAACAAGGAGTATTAATTAGTTGCATTTTTTCCTACTTGAGATTTCGCCGGTATTTTATATTCAGCTCCAACTACAAGCCTGTCAGCCAAGGCTGCATCTTTTCCTGCAACATGATTGGCTGTTGGTCATCTTCTTCTTCTGATTAATGGCAGGTGGCAACTACAGCTTAAGTTGACAGCTTTTCTCCAGGGTTGTGGGTAGTTTTAATTATATCAAAGTTTAAATTGACATGTTTTATTTCTATTGAGGACATTTTTGTTGAGATAATTATCCTTATAGCATATGTCCACCTGGATTGTTGATGAAGAAAACAATACAAATAGGTCAAGCAAGACCTGAAGAAACAAATTATAACCTCATTCTACAGTTTTAATAAATGGATTTAAGAAAGAAATCTTGGATTTGTTGGTCAGAGGATTATAAAGACATTTAAAAAAAATCCAACCAAACAAAAAGTACATTGTTTGTTTTTTTTGGGGGGGTGGGGGAATCTGGTTTCCATGACAACATTGTTATTGAAAACAGTACCTGAGTAAAATTAGGAGCGCTGGGCCAGGCTCTGCTCACACAAACATGGTTTAAATTACTCTCTGCAGCGAGTTTGCTTTTCTTTGTCTCGACTTCACTTTACATTAAACTGGAACTTTGCAATCTGGAAACAACGTCATACAGAAGTTGCATCATTAACCTACACACGAGCCAATTCCCAGGGGGCCTGTGCTCTCCTCCCCTATCCTTCTTAGTCTCCCTTTGAACAACGACAATGAGTGTGAAGTTGCAAACAAAATTAATCATAAAAGTCACTGGTATTAAGGCAGAAGAAAAGAAAAAAAAGATAGAAACACCAAAACTATGAAATCAAGCAGTGATTGCAGACCTGCATTGAATAAACTTAAAATAAACACAAGACCAGATGGAGTGAAACTGGATCCCTAAAAAGGAGGGGGGGAAGAGAGCTGCAACAAAACTACAACATTACCTATTTTTAGGCCTCGGACTGACACATTAGGGGGTTATAACAGGTATGAGGAGACAGTGCCACAGAGCTTCACACCCACGTAGCCATCAACCTCCAACACTATGGGCCTGGACCCGATAGTGCTCCTCATTGACACATGTTTATGTTTCCCAGCCATCACACTTAATCAGGACAGAACCAGGCCACCCCAGAACAAGCAGACATTTCGGAGCAGTGGCACAGCCAGCGATTCAACTGCAGCTTTGCCCTCTAATTAGGACATAAAAGCCCAGAAGAGCCCGTTGGCCTGACTCGGATAAAAGGCATGCATTGTGGTTTGTTCTGCCAAATAAGGTGAGAACAAGGTCAGATAAAGGCCGCGGTAGATGCCAACACAGGCAATTACATTGGAACACAGAAACATGAAAAGATATGATCATGCTGTATGACTAAGTCCAAATCTAAGTAGTGACAGTAAGGACTGCCCTTAAAGGTTCCTCTGGACAATTGGATTGTGACAGTTCCCCATGAAAGACAACACATCTATACAATATCTATGCCCTGAGTTATGACTGGCTTGTTGTCCTGTCTGAAGGAGAGATGACAAGTACTAGAAGCCGTGACAGAAAAACCCCTCAACAATCAAAAAATTTAAATGTTCATCCTTTGAAAAAGAAAAGCTATTCCTTCAATATGTTCAACAACTTGATTTGTAATATAGTAAGCTTGAATATTTAAAGTCAATAAAAACTACAAATTCACTACGACAGTCCCTTGCACGTTTGCTTGTTGCACAGAAGCTTTTTTCGGAGAACTCCTAGGTTGCTTGACTCAGCTGAAACAGCTCTAACCTTTCTAAAGGAAGACAAGACCGGGAAATTAGTTTTTAATTTTAAAGTTAAGTAAGTTCATTTCCGTTCATTTCTCAATTGTAAGATATGTATGGGGAAAAAACTGAAAAATGTCCAACATGTACAAAGTGTGTTTCATTCTAATGCATGAAAGAGGAGCACTTTAGTCCGTCGAGCAGGTAACGGGTCAGTGGAGCTGCAGTTCAAATGACAGTATATACGCTCCCACTTAAGTAAGTAAGCTCTGGGGTGGTCTAGTCCATCTCCGACTCTGGTGCGCTCAGTGTGTGTCCCGAGCCAGCACTAATGATTGTTGGTAAATTGACCTGGGCTATTGTCATCCTTATGGCGCTTTCATGGTAAGAGTGCTTTACTGCAGGGGAAGAGAAAAAAATCCAGAAACGCTGGGTGGGCAGATGCTCAGATAGAAGAGGTAAACTACCCCACTGTGATTTTTTTTTCCCCCTCTGAGAAAAAATGTTGGGAGGACGGCGAGTACCCTACTTCTAGAGGGAGACATTCGGGAAGGAATTTTGTTCAGATGTAATAATGGAGGCTGTCCATGTCTAAGGATAAGCTCAAGACCTCAACAGACTCAAAGAGGCTTCAACCTGATGTCTTGATTCTAAACAGCACTCATGTGCAAAAAGAGAATGCCTTTTATTCAACAAAGGGTCTGCAAATGTGCTGTTAATGTAAAGCATGCTGTAAGCTGGAAGTATTGGCTTCAGCTGACTGCAAAACAAAGCAAAGAAAAGGGTTCAGCAGTGCAAAAAAACTTAACTAATCACACAAGGCATCCAACATGCATGACATTTACAACGGTATGAAACTCTTTCCATTCTTTCTATTTAGAGATAAATTTATGCCCTCCATAAGCCAAATTCTTGTACATGTATATATTATGAAAATGGCGGAGCTGCCAGCACTCCATAAATGATGTAAAGCAGTTTTCAAACTCGGCAGCTCTCACATCAGAAAGATGAAAACTTGGGAGTCGACGTGAGCAGGCCTCATGTGGACTTTACAACTTGGCACGGGCGCCAACATCAACTTTACCAATAGACTTTAGGTGGCGCTTAACTGTAAAAGGTCTGATGCAATTAAACACCCGCTTGCATTAATAGCTCTGGGTTCTATGCGGGCAGAACTGTTGGCTGCGTTATCAGATATTTTTCTTGAGACGGGAACATTCTCGACCATGTTAACCCAATTTTCTACACCTAAACCGCCATGTATTGTGTCGATAATGCTTTAACCATGCTTCTGCAGTCATTGTTTGATTTGATTTCTGTCATTGCCACAACAATAAACCCCTTCTTAACAGAGAAAAACTCATAATTTTATGTGCAGGCAGGGTGCTGTTAAATCTGAAGATTGGAATGGTAAGATGGTAAGGAAAAACTTTTGATTGGATTCCAAAATAAAACAAAAACATTTAGTGAAGAGGAAAAGAAAAAGACATAAAAGAGTTCAAATGAACCATAGTAGACTGAAAGTGACAGATCTTCAGTTTTCCAACTGTAGTAACTTGTTTATTGAGTTGCCCAGGAGTTTTTGAATGTATTTAAAGTGGCTGTGTCTGCCAAAAACTGCTTTTGATGCACAGGTGTGTTAAACCATAGCAACAGAGGGGGCCAAGACAGGACCCGGACAGCAGGAATGTGAGTGGCTGAGATATTTGTAATACCTAAACATAGCCAGTCAAAACTTTCTCTCCCCCAGCTGCACGCAAGCGATACACATATCCCTACTGGCATGCTCCAAACTGTTTCTCTGCCGAAATGCCCTCAGGACCACTTTGTCTTTACACCCTTCAGGGCCTGCACACGTCAGACGGTTTATCTAGCTGCCAGTCAATTAACAAAGAAAGAAAATCACGCATGTCACAAAGGGCTAAACAAAGACAATAAGCAAAGCACATTCCTATAAAAACAAGCCTCGGCCAGTAGCAGAAGGAGGGTGTATTTATACACGAGCTCGCCACAAGGGCCGGCCAGCTGGAGCTCCACGCGCAGGTCAAGAGGGATCCTCAAGGAGGCAATAAGAGATGAGAAACCGTACCAGCAGGAAAAAATGTGATATTTTTGTGAATTTTTTTAATATATTTTTTTATCTGAAAAGTGCTGCCCAGTGGAAAAGGGGCATATCCAATTCCAGCCATTCTAAAAGCCTGCAGTCAGAGACAGGCTTTCAGAAACTGTCAGATCAACAGCTCTGAAAGCATATACCGTCACCTCAGTAAACCTATAGCTAGCCAAATGTAGCCTTTTCTGTATAGCTTCAATACTATGCTGTTGAAAACCAGTCGTCCTTAATGTGTTTCTATTATATTATCTGATGTTACTAATTGATTGCACACTGACGAAGGAACAAAATAAAATCAGGAACAAACTGTTCAGTTCTTCCTACTACCATCTAATGGCATGTTGATGGTCAACAACCTATAAGGATTTTATTTTATAAAGAGCCAGAGACATTATCACCACCACACACAGACAGCAGACAGTGTCTAAACAGACAGTGTGTGTGAAGTCAAGGGCTGCGGCTCTCACTTTTTCTCACCTGAACAACTCAGCCTTTTGCTCTAACTATCATTAGTGGTATCTCCACCTGCAATGCAACCAGCTCAGGCATGTTTTTCTGAAAGCTGGCAAAAACATTCTGGGAAGTTTGACGGGGCGAGCTGGGGGTAGGTACACCACAAAAAGTAATTTACAAAACGTTCATCACAAAATAATCCCAGTAATCCACTGAACATCCCTCACAGAAGATATACAATGCTTACAGAGTATATAAGGGGGAATTTTCCTTTAAGGTCAAAAGGACTTCCTAGCCCTAATGAGACGAGCATGGTGGGGCCTATTGCTCCAGTCTGCTCCTGTCTTTGCTGTGTTTCCAGTGCAGCCTCCCCACCGCCTTTTAGTGTACACGATGGAGCCTAATGACCACTGCAGCCATCACCTGCTGAGAGCACATACAGTGAGCTACGCCCACGGCCTGCCAGCTTGACCGACACTGTGCAATTCAGCAACATTTGCAAGAACACTGAGTTGTATAATGTAAAAAAAAAATCAAATTCATCTTTTGTCCAATGAACATGTGGTTGCATGTTAGATGGAAGAGGAGGATGTAATGAACAGGAAATAGGTGAGGGTGTCTCGGGATGGGTGGGGAGTCAAAATCTTCTGTCTGGGGCCACGAGGACCTTCTTTGTCATTAGGGGGAAGTGCTCCTGCTTCCTTTGTCTCCAATTAGTTTCTCTGAAAAGTGCAGAGACATCTTTAAGAGAGGGGGGGGGGGGTTAAATAATGACCCATCATCATGCAGGGTAAGGCCAGAGGGAGAAACAGAAAAAAAAAAAAACCTTTACTGAGCTCCGCTTTGAACATTCGGAGGCAGAGTGACGAGTCAGGGCAACAGATGGCCGCAAAGATGGCGGGCAAGAGATGGTGTCGGAGGGGGAATGGTGGATTGTGGGAAGAGAGTGAGGACATAAGTAATGACAAGGGGGAGGAAAGTGGAAATAACGGTAAAATGGAAGATGAGGATGGCCCAAAACTTACATCTTACTGGCATGAAATCCACAAGGGTCTGGAAAGTGTATTTCAAATTGCTATTCCATTTGCTGTTCTGACAATATTTGGGCACTATTGTATTGAATATTCAATCTTCAGCGCACAAATCTTTAATAAGAATATAACTTATTGGAGGGAAGTGGGCCCTGTTTAGGGATTGGTTATAACCAGATGCTCCAACATTAGAAGATTGGTTAAAAATAAACGATGACATTTACATCATGGAGAGACTAACATTTTTCTATAAAAACGCAATCAGAAAAATTTGAGGGATAGTGGTCATAGTGCATTAGCTAACGGACAACAAAATTGCTTTAATTACTTTGCCAAATTGACATTTTAACTCAACTACTGAGGGGACTGTGTTGTTAAGTAGGTCTTCTTAAAAAAAAAAAAAAAAAGAGGGACATCTTTAGTTCAGATGTTTATAGTTCAATAAGGTAGAATGAAAATGAGAGCAATAGATGGAAGAAAAGCTTTCTTGGGTCATGGCTTGATGCAATAGTTGGAGCGATGTTCGTATCATTATGCCCTCATGTATTTAGATGTGAAGAATTGTATGTACCCAATTGTGTTTTGATTCCTGGACTATGTATGACCTACCTGATAGACGTACATGAAGGTGGAGTGATGACAGAGTAAAAGAGGGAAAACAACTCTGCTTTCTAAGCATAAATATCAACAGCTGCCCCAGTGGCCTGAGTGACCCGGGTTTGAAAGCAATAGGGCCTCTGGCTGAGCAGAGCAAAGACTTTAAGAGAATAACAAACAAAAAAATCCCTTTTGCCGAGACTCGAATCATTCTCTCCTTCTGTGCATAGCGTTGCTGGCTGAAAGTGATGGAGGGCGTCTGACTCATCTTCACATCATTCCAGACGGCAAATTCCTTCCGTAATACTGCAGCCCTGCTGCCACATCATAGTTAACCCCGTGGCCAAAACAGGTCGGCTTGTTAAAGAGCCTGTCAGCCTCTCCTTCTTTAATGCAATGTCACATAAATGTCACCGGGCTCATTAAAGATCATAGACATCTAACAGGCCGCGGCTCAATGAACACATCTTTCCTCTTCAAATCTCCAACTGTGCTCCGCTGCACTGGAAGTTGGTTTCTCCTGGTTCAGAGGACCATGGAAGGTGAGAGCAATGATATCAGCTGCCGGCAGAGTGGACTCATGCAGTGCTCCTACCTGTTAATATCCATGGAGGGAATAGCGATAAAAAGATCTTTAGACGGTGTAAATGGAAAACAGATTTTCCATTAAGGTGGACTGAAAGGCCCCTCGACTGTCCTGAGAAAGAGCACGCCAGTTGGATATACAGTGTTTCTTTTTTCTATTCGTTTACTAATTTCTGCAGAGAAACTCAGGTCAAACCAAAACACAGAGGTAAAACCACTTTAGATGATGAGAATAAATCCGGAGACTGCAGAAAGGGAAAGAGAGGGACAGGATGGGAGTGATTCAAAGATCAACAGAAAGGAACGAATGGATGCAAAAAGAAAAAGAGGAGTGCAGGTTTATAGCTGGGCAGCAGCAGTGTTGCAATGAGAAGACTATTTAGTAAATAGCAGTAAACAGACAAATCTGTGCAGCTGCGCAGGGTTGGATGGCCCATGTAAGGACTGTGTGTTCTTATTAAACCCCAGGGGGCCTACATAGTGACACAGCACCTGCATTAAGGAGAGAAAAAAGGCGAGTGCGGGATTATGAAAGGAAACGAGAAGAAATAGAAGGATCCCGAAAGGCCAAGCAGGATACAGGCTGGCATCCAGTTTATCACTCAAGTGCTGAACTTCAAAAGGAAGAACATACTACTTTGTGCAATATTGGAAAAACAAGCTTGGCATTTAAAATGGCATTCTGTGCCATGTTTGTTGAAGGAAAAAAATACTTTTACTACTGTTAATGGGTTTCAGCCTACTTCTCTGTATTTCCTTGAGGGATCAGTCAAAAGAAATACCAGAAAATCTCAGTCAATGATTTGTCAAAGCCCCATAACATGTAGGATTTATTCCGAATTTAATCGCGCAAAAATCTGCTTGGTCCAACAAAGAAGCATATTTGAACAATCTAAGCACATACATATTTGTATGTTTACCTTAGGCAGCAAGGGTGTGGCTTTCTTGCTCTTCTTCTCAGAGGGATCGTCGGCCATGTCCGGCTCAAAGGCGTAGAGCTCGGCCAGCTCGTTGGCGCTGAAGTGCCTCTCAATCTGCTGCTGGTCCACCACACGGTTGGCCAGAGACTGTTTGGTGACCTGCCGGTCATAAATCTTCTCCTCCATTGTACCCTGAAAGAAGCAAATTAAATGAGAAGACAGCAAATAAAGCCTATTTCACCTACTGCCAAGTGTCACCGTAATCAGCAGTACGACTATTTGCTCCCCAGCATTAGTATTACTGGCTAGGTTCATTAAAGCCACAGCGATTTAATACCAACAGGGTACAGAAAACCTATTTACCACACAGCAGCACAGTTCGGTACAGCACGGAACAGTTTGGCACGGGACGGTAACCCCTTTGGGACGGCTTGGTAGCTTTTACACCAAACATCTTAGAGATCATGATCAAACTGCAGTGATGGTGTTCACAGATTATCATCTTTTGTCTGAAGAAGCTCACCTGGGCCAGGAACCTGTACACAAAGACAGTTTTAGTCTGGCCAAAGCGGTAGACCCTGAAGATACTCTGGATGTCATAGGACGGGTTCCAGGAGGCGTCGAAGATGATGACCCTGTTGGCTGCCACCAGGTTGATGCCAAGAGAGCCGGCGCGCGTCGAAATGAGGAACAAACGACCTCTGTAAAAAGTATAAAAGAGCAGGAAAGAGAGGTGAATAAGTGCTTTAAAAAAATCCTTTAGAGCCATTTATATCTTGAGCATTAACAATGAAAACTATTATCGTTTAAAAAAAAAAAGTATATTACCTTATGTTACTCATGTCATTAAACTCTTCAGCCCACTTTTTCCTGGTGAGGGCATTGGTGGAGCCGTCCAAGCGATAGTAGTCAATGTTCCTGTACCACTTGCCATCACCTTTACACAATTTTTTTTACAGTTAGGAAATCTGTTATGACTATTTAACATCCACATCTATGCTCCAAGAAAACCTTCAAAAGACACACGCGTCACCATCAAACAGGCCTTTTTCCCTGTCAGAAGGACTTAGTTTGGGTATTAGCAGACAGCAGATAGATGGCTGTGTTGGTTAGAGGCCAGCCGTGTTTAGCCTTCAAGATGGCAAACCCCCTTCCAAGCCTTCATAACCAACATCATAGTATGTTTCCAATTACGGCACTGTGATCTTTTCATTACAAATTACAAACCCTTGAGCAAACATTTTTTTGTGGAATAAAAAGTCAAGGTCTAATCATTTTCAAAATGAAAGTAAAAACAGCTGCTGGAGTTTAATTAGGAACATGACCTTACACCAGCGGCGGTGTGCATGTGTGCGTCTGTGTGTGTTTAAGGGTAATAGGCACACCAGCGTGTACAAGAATACATGTTGCATGTGGGCTGTCTTACTAGTGTGAAACCGACATGTCCATATGAAAACACTTCAGCCATCCTTCAAAGCTAATGTTAGCATTATTTATCACACACACACACACACAGTTCAAAGACCACAGTGCAAAACCACAAAAATGAACCTCGAGACAGTAAACTAGGTTCCTCCAGCTACACAAGTCATTAAGGCTAATATTACACATTGCTTTGGGATTTTAGCACATCACAAAATCCTTCATTGAAGTAAGATAAGACAAAAGATAACTTGATGAGCATAAACCCCGTCAGACTACATTTAAAATGTACCTTTGTATGGAGAAACTTTTTCTTCATCTTTAGCTCGGCAAGATAGCTCCAGGAAATCTTCAATCAGGTCCAGAGAGATGAGAGACTGACTGAACACCAACCTGTTTGACGCAAGGAGTTAGATAGAAGATACACCGGTGTCATTAAACATAGCTACCCGTTACACTCTGCGATTAACACAACATTTGTGGTAGCCGTGCAAACAAAGTGCATGAGAAAAAATGCCAAAGAGGTCTTATTTGTGCATAGAGACACACTTACACTTTATCGTCTACCTCCTCTGCCATGCGCAGGATCTCAAAGAGGAGCGTCATCTTTCCGGAGTGTGACAGGATCTCAGAGTCTGCTTCAACCACAAACTCCTTGTGCCAGTCATGAGTGGGAACTCCTGAGGGGCTCCCCGCGGCCTGAGCTGTTGGTTCAACACAAACCCACAGATTAGTAAAATGAAGTCCATGTAAAGGTGCATTCAGCAATCCTGGAGAAAACTTGTTGTCAAAATCACTTTTGTCAAGTAAAGTGAGTATCTTTTCAAGATTCCGATACCTGTCCGTACTGTGTGTGCGCACTGAAATTAAATCCTGTTGATACACAGCCTAGGCTCTGTGAACAGGCATGTTGCTACAGTGTGGGCCTCCTTTGATAACATACCCTTTGTTTTTATACCAGATAACAGAGCCAAGCTGTGCAACACACCAGATTGTTTTTCAAGGCAGACACAGTACTGACACAGGCACAGATCTTGAGGAGTTATTCACTCATTTGGACAAAAAAGTGAATCAACAAGTGTTCTCCAGAATCGCTCACTGCACCTTTTAAAATCTCATAACAACAAGCAGAAACAAAGACATCAAGCTTCCAAAACTGAGCTTGACATGTTTCTCGGTTACACTACAGCTGCAGGCCACGCAGATGTGACTTTTGCAAAACAAGAAAGTCATTTAATGTTTCCCATTTATTCGGTTTCATACGTGGATACGCTCGATCAAGTTCCTAATGCTTGCCGTCTTGTTTCGTTTGCTTTGGGGCCAACTTATTCATGCATTTAAAATGACACCAGCTTAGTAATTCTTACATTACACAGATATGATAACATAGTGACATGTGTTAAGCACCTCAATGCCAGCTTTTTTGTTGTTTGTTTTGATTTACCTCAGTTTTAGTTTTTCTTTTGGCTGGGTTAGTTGTCTCATTAATAGACACAGACCAAGACTGCTTTACAGTTGACTGGATCACCTTTGACCAGTCAGAACCACGAAAAAACTGAATATTTTACCCAATTCAAAGCTTTGACACTACTTAACGGGCATCATATTGTTCCCAGAGATCTGCAAAGTTCGGCTCCTAGGCTGTATCAACTCAAAGTGGACATCTTACAGACTTTCTAGAAACAGACACTAAACTTCATAATGAGGCTGGCTTCTACAAAGCTACTTTACTTCAGAAGAACACGTGGAAATAAGTGATAAAATGCCATTCAATGTAAGATTACATATATACAGTATGTCCCTACTCTAAATGGAAAGTTTTGTCATACATTATAAATCACCTTGGTGTTTCTACACTGTGAAAAAGTATTATACAAAAAGATATGCTCTATATGTCTAAAAGTAATCATTCTAAGCAGAGGTGAAACAGCTCAGATAGTCCCGTATATGTAGTTCTGGTACCTCTAACGGCCAGCCAGCTACCCCATAATGCTTCCATATGGATGGACAAACTCACGCTCTTCCACGGGCTCCGGTCTGGGTCGACTCTCTCCGTTCTTGCCCCGTGTGCTGGTGTTCCACTCCTTGATGACCTCCACCTCATCACTGTCCGAGTCATCAGACCCTTTCTTTTTCCCCCTCCCTTTCTTTTTCCTATTGGGAACGGCGGAGGAGACGAGGTCAGACAGAGTAACACATGCAGTGGAGGTTCAATGAGGTCATCTCATGAATGAACAGACAAACAGGAAAGTGGAATCTAAAGTTTACTTTTTGGGCTTCTCGTCCTCAGAGGTCATACTCATTGAAGACTCTTCCGTTTCCGTGGCGATGAACTCTTCCATACTGTCCTCGTCAAAGAGCCCCTGCGAGAGAGAGAGAGTGCAACGTGTGTGAGTCTCGTCCGCGATGATACATGGACATTTTTAACTGCAGAGGCGATATGTGGGTTGTTCTCTCGTTTCCATTGTTTTTCCTGCAGTGTGTGTGTGTGTGTGTGCGTGTGATTTGCCCTCATGTATTTCCAGTTTCGGAGTGAGTGTTTTTGGTGTGGTTTGGTCTCGTCTTCCCGCGGCCCTACCCTGTTTTCTTTACTGATGTAGTCCAGCTGAAGGCACCAGGGATGGGTCCAGATTCTGCTCAGCATCTGGAAATCCTGGAAGAGTCTGGTCCCTGCGCGGCCCCGACTCCCCTCCACAGCACTCCCCACACCTGCACACAAGGGAAAGAGTGTACGTACGGGGAGGAAGATGGATGAGTGTTTGCATTATGGAGTTGACAGCGTTCCCTCACTCTCTTTATACTTACAGAGAAGTGTGAGAAATGCAGTGCAACAAACCTTCATAAACAATGACGTCTCTCCCACCCGATTATGGACAAATACACAAGACAAAGTCCTACCAAAGACCCTTTCACACTGTCCAAAAAACAGCTCTAACCCGCTTACATCTGGCTTCTGTCTGCAGTGTGAATGGGTGCAATCGGCATTCAGTCCCGTGCCCAATGACACTGCAGTAGACCCGGGTATTTATTGGCTTCACCTCCGATCGGCATTGACGTGGACATCACACCGAGGTAAACAGGCTTGTTGTTTGATCGGCACAATTAATAGGTGAAGTGAATGACAGCTAGTGAAATGTGGAAGTTGGAATGGCTCTGTCTTGGCCTGCACTGACTCAAGGAGGTCAGAGGTTGCATAAAGTTTTACATAGGCAGTAAAAAGTAGGGAACCTTGGAGTCTGTTGGCCTTCTGCGGTCTGAGTGGTGGGTAACAGGTCCAAAGACACCACAGTGGAGGTCCAGAGCCAGTCACAACATCATGACTGTGGCCTGTGGACAACCCGGCCTAATGAGCCACAGCACATACCACCAAACCCTGCTCTTCTTACATACCGGCTCTCCTGTTCTTTGTTTTTGCTTTTGGTGTTAAAACCTCTGGCCCCTCCTCCCCCCAAAGTTATTTCCCCGTTCCTTTATGCCCCCGCATTCTCCCCCTTATACCCCCAACCCTCTGTTCCCTCTCTCCCAGAGCTCTTCATTAGGGAGACGTGGGAAACTGGGCTTAAACCCTGCCTGCGGCACTCTGCCAGCTGCCACTCTTACACTTACACACACACACACACACACACACACACACACACACACAAGTACGTCCTGAACCACATTCTGAGAGGAAAGTCCACTAAACGACTTAACAATGCAGCACAAAAAAAAAATGAGAGGCCAGAAAGGCCTTCCATTTATCTAAAAGCGTCCTCTTGAGTAAATGACATCCAGTCAAGAGAGCACTTTTAGGAGAAACAAGACACCTACAGTAGGGTTTAGCCCAGTCCTAGACTACGCAGGTTTTTCCAGTGGAATTCGCGATTGAATTTCTTTTTTAGTGTACGACTAGGTTAAACCCCTGTCTGGGTCAATCAGACCTGACCCTGCAAAAACCCTGTTAGCAGCTCTTGGAGGCTCCGCGGCTCCAGACGCCCAAAAAGGTCGGAGTAGTTTGAGGCAGGCAACCGAGTGGCATGTCACTCTTTGCATCAAAAACACCCCCAAAGAAAGCTTCATTATATTATGGTTCTTACCTGTGAAGTGCTCCAAGTAGTATCTGTAAAGCTTGCACTGGAGCGGTGTCACTCTGACCGACAACACATACTCGTGTTTGGGAGGCAGGAACTTGGTAAGCGCTGAGTAATCTTTCCTCTGTGGGAAGAAGCAGAAGTAAATCAATGTCTTTAGTAGGGAGCGAGTGGGAGGTCAGAGATAACCTGAGTCAATGGTTGAAAGTAGTATATTTACCTGGACACAGCCGTTCAGCATCTCATACAGAATGTGAGCCCTCTTCTTCATGATGCGGACATCTTGTAACGTGGAGTCGGCACACTGACCGTTCTGGATGGGGTTAATGAAGCGGTTCTTGAACTCCTTGATTGACCCGAGCAGGTTCTCCTTGATGAAGTTCACCATGCAGTGGTCTGGTGAGGAGACAATGGCCGCAAGTTTAACATTCACAACTAGTAGGGATGTCCATTTTAATTTTTTCTTCTGGCCTAATACAGACACTTATTAACCGATCATAACCAACTAGATTAAATGTAGACTATAGTAAAATATCATCTCCACAAAACTCTCTGTATTTCTCAGTATGGCATCGCTTACTATCTGGTGTGGCCCCCGACACTGGCAGAGGAGTTGATTGACATGTACAACGCATTTTTTTTTAAATGTTGACCGTTTAACTGGTATCATTAATCAGTTGAAAGTCTTCTTAAAGGGTTAACCATGATCATCCCTATCCCCAACCACACAACAACAGAAGACTCACATTCGCTAAGGTTGTTCTGCAGAGGCGTGCCAGTCAGCACCACCCTCCTCCTCGTCCTGATGGAGTTCATGGCTTTGGACACGGCAGACGCCTCGTTCTTCAGGATGTGACCTTCGTCGCAGATCACAATGTCTGGACCTGGTGAAAGTCAACCAGAGACATGGGAAACTTATCATAGGTGCATGTACAACTGGAGGCATTTTGAATAGAGATAAGTGCTCATTAGATGTTATGAGCTAGTAACTGGTGTAATCATTTTTTTTTATGTCATGGACTTTGGATCAATTAAAGATACGAGGCCTATCTGCAAAAGAAAAACAGATATAAGTCATTTTTGAACACCTAAAAAGTGAAAGTGGCTCAGATCAGAATTTAAATTTTGTTTCTGTTCACACTCCTTGATAACAGCTCGTACGTGTGGGGAAATTGCTACATTGTGTTTATTTTAAATTCAAGTTTATTCAGAGGCATTACACGGCGCCGTACCTGGATCTACCAGTGTCTTCCGAAATGTCTCTTTGAGCTTCTTGCTCTTGATGTTCCTGCCCTGAGTCAGATTTCTGTACATCTCGTAGCCGATGATCATAATGCCGCCCGACTCCTGCCATTGCTGGAGGGCGTATGCTCGGTCCTGTGCCTTCTTTACTGTGGCCAGCTCAGTCACCTGATGAACACAAGGTAGACAGTATTTAAAATTTTAAAAAAAAGAAACCAAACAACAAAGATGGGCAGGACTCCTCAAATAGGAACAACTTGAAAGGTTATGATCTGCTTACCTCTAAACTCTCCTCATCCTTCATTCCCACTTGCCACTTCTCAAACTCATTAAGCCAATTAAGGACGGTGTTGAGGGGACAAACCACCAGTGCTGTGGAGAAGTCAAGCTTCTCACAAAGCAGCAAAGTGTGAAGCAATGTCACCACCTACAGGGCAAAAACACAATTACAGTTAGACGTGGCACGATGCATACAGGTCTGCGGACCGTACTTCACTAAGCAGGGCTTAAAGGCTCAAGGTGGCAGGTTATATACAAACTTCTCACAGATCCTACATGAGAAATTAAAACAACTTTGTCTTAGTACCAGAAAGTAAAATCATTCACCAGAGCCAAGTCATTTTAGAGTTAGCAGTCAACACTGGAAAGCATTTTGAATTCAATATTTCAAAGAAAATGGGTTGAGTTAAGTAACGTTATTAGACAATGGCTACATTTAAATTTGTCTTTTTAGAGTTCTCCTCTTTTCCATATGTAAAGCTTCAGATTCATGCTTAGCATTTTTTCCCCATATTGCACAGCTTTAATGTAATCTTCATCCCGGGGAACACAATGGCATGCCGCTCTCTCCTACATACCTGCAGAGTTTTCCCCAGGCCCATGCAATGGGCCAGGATGCAGCCCGAGCCACCAGACTTCTCAATCTTCTTCACAGATTCACAGCAGCAATCCCACATGAACTGCACCCCTGGAGAAAAACACAAACACAGAGCGGATGACTTGAGCACCTCAGTGTTTCACATACAGCTCCTGTTGGCTAAGATTGCTGCAGATTTTTTGTGAGCCAATTGAATTGGTCCTTACCATCAACCTGGTGAGGTTTGAGCTTCGTGACAAGGTTCCTGTGCACCTGCACTATGGGCTCCTTGGTCTCTTCATCCTCATCCAGCACCAGCTTGGTGGTGATGGGACAGGGCGCCGCCGAAGACTCCTCCACTACAATAGTCTATGAGGCAGAGAGACACAGGAGTTATATCAAAATAAGTCCCAATACATGAAAGAAAAATCTATTGCTCACTGTTCTTAATTTTGTTCTCAAAAACAAGAAGAAAATACAATTTTAAGACCTGTAATAGTATTTTTTAGTTTTTAAAATGAAAAAAGGCTGTATCCAAAATCTACTCTGTAGAACCTCTGGACACCAATATGTTGTAAAAATTAAGTTGAGTTGGTGTAGTAATACAACGGCCGAACTACGCATGAAATAAAGTGCAAAAATAAACGGCTACCTGGCGTCCAACTAAAGCGGTGAAAAGGAGCATCAATCTAGCGTGCATTGAACAGATTTTTTATTTTTTTTGGTAAGCATTTATATATGTGGAGAAAAAACTAGTCCCCTCTGCAAGAGTAGGCCTACTAGGTTAACTTCTGCTACCACAAATTCTCCCCCAAACTCCTTATAGTGACTGCATTGACAGCCAACTCCATAATGTAACAATAACTATACTCAAGTACCTCATACAACCTTCAAAAATACTGAACTATACCTTTAAACCAAAATGTACACATACTTTGTAGATATTGTCAAATTTGGTACAGTCGTACCAAGCTTATTCACAGCTGTCATGTCATGTGAATACTAGTCTCTCTAACTGGATATAGACAACGAGTCTTGCGCTCGCAACAGTTAATGTCTCCAAACTCCTTCCCTTCCCCGCTGTAGCTAACTGATTATGCTCTGCTCAGAACAGGAGACAACAGAAAAAGCAAATGTGTGTCTGGTACCGTTTGATAGTATCCTGTACATAATGTTGCTGCACACACATACGCACATAATAGGTCCATGGTCGGCACCAAATTGCACTAGTTTGAAAGGACACGTTGCGGCTTCCTGGGATTAGCACCCCCCAAGGCGATTGTGATTGGTTTAAAGAAATATAAACAGGCCAGCCCAGTGTTCCCCAAATCCACTAAACGATATAGCATGTGTCCAAACTAGGGCTGGGCGATATATCGAATATATGCGATGTATCACGAGATGTTCTCCACAGGATGTATAAAATTACCCTATCGCAACATCGAATACAAACTAGCACATAATGTGTTTCTTTTTGCCACCGCCACCGGCAAACTCGCTGGTGTTCGCTTCTCTCGCTCTTTCCTGTGGCTCTCTGCCTCACAGACTCACATGCATTGGCAACTCACTCACTCCCCCCTCCAGACCAGAGTCTCCTGGGCGCGCACCTGTGACGTAGTCTGCAGTGCGCGCTGTATGTGTGTTTACTTTTACCGCTATGTGAAAACAACAAGAAGGGGAGAAAAAAAGACAAGACGGCTTTTAAGAGACGCGAACGAGCCTTTCTTTATATGTCCATGGAACGAGCTGGTGGAGGGGGCGCACATGACGGCGATGGCGGCCGCTGTACATTGCATGGACCTTTTTTTAATAGGTCCATGCTTATGAGAAGACGGCTACACACTGTGTTACACAGGCTAACAAACAGATGAGGCGGGCGCACATGACGGCGATAGCAGCCGCCGTATACAGCATGGACCTTACGAAAGGTAGGCTACGGGCTACACAGGCAAACGAGCGCCGGGGGGCGGACGATTACTCCGACTTCACAGAGAGTTTTTGGTCCGACGTTACACAACCACGGCAGTGCATTTATTATGGGCAGCCTCTTATAATTAGGTCCATGGCAGCACCAAGGGAGGTGCACACCGTTCATTGTGAACAATTAACTTAAAGTCTATTAAAAGTAAATGTGCCTGTATTTTTTATAAAATAAAACATACTATTATGGAGCAAAACCTGTTCTGCATGTAAAGTGATGCTGATATCTTCAGGGGGTTAGTGGTGACAATCAATTAGTTAGTGGTTGTAATAAGTCATAATTAATGTTCACAGTTTACAGATTAACAGAAGATTGAAAAATACACATTTGTTTCCAAATAAAATAGTGCTGGATCCATTGTATGGGAGTGGTGAAGGATGTGGAATAATCAATAAAATGCACAAACTCTTTGTCATCTGCAAGTTTCAAATTGTTCCAATAGAAAGCACAAAAGAATATAAACAAGATGTTGTTTCATGTAATGTATCATTAGTGCAGAAACATTTTGCAGAGACTATTTAAATCATATTACTGGTGTGATGTTATGCAAAAAAAATAATGTAATTGAGCATTTAGGATGTGCTCTAGAGGACATTTGAAATATATCGAGATATATATTGTGTATCGAGATATAGTCAAAACATATCGAGATATTGATTTTAGCTCATATCGCCCAGTCCTAGTCCAAACCATACTACTACTAGCTGTAGTCTGCTCTGGCTGTGCGAGACTAAGCGAATACTGACCAGTAGCCTAAGTACACCTTCTGTTTCTTTCACTTTAATGAAAACATTTTGATACTTAAATACTTTAAGCAAAACCCCAGAGTCTTCAACTGACTGATCTACCTAAATCACACTTTTTATGTTTCATCCACTTGTGTCCAATATTTGATTATCTGACAGTATTATATGTGGTCTGAAACATTTGACCTGGCAGGCAGTGTCAACCAGACTGCCCAAGCCTGTTCACTCCATATTTACCTCTCTTAGTTTCTTCCTGAGTGCCTCTCGCTCCGCTATACGCTTCCTCCGGTCCTCCTCTTCCTTCAGAGCGTCTCTGGTCTCTGACCGCAGCTTGTCGTCCCTCAGGATTTTGCGCAGCCTCTTGCGGTTTTTGCGCGCTTCTTCATTGTCCTCACCTTCCTCACCACTCTGTGGAAATGGACATTAAGTTCAGCCCTTTGATCTTTAGCCCAGAGGGACAAAAAATATTTACTTTCTGTGATCAGTAGCTGAGGAACCCTAGGATGAGTTTGAGTCCTCGCAACACACTCCAGGACTAAATTCAAATAACACGTTATATGTGACTGGCGTGACTTGACTGGTAAGCGTCATGCAGGTCCATTTCCGCCACCTGGCAAATGGAAAAATAAAATAAACGCCTTTGGGCAGATCCACACTGCTACCAAGTGCCCTACATTTTTTTATAAACACCTTGTTGCTGGAAGAGGAATCCTGAACTTTGATCCTGCGTCGCTTCTTCTTTGACTGATTTTTACTTCCCTTTTTCTCCTCATCCTTCTTATTCGAAGATCTGCACACACAAAACAGAATTCACATAAGCAAGAGCAGCAGCATGTCAATCCACATCCAGCAGCAGCAATGAATTATGGATATTCATTGTAGGGGTCATCCTGAAAAGTCGACTATGCATTGAAGGAGCCCGATTCACGGTCGAATAGTCACAAAATGTGGTGAGGAAACAAGGATTACTCTAATTCGGCTACATGGGCGCACTGAATACAAGATTATACATGGGATAGCTTGGTTTCTCCCAAACAACCAAAATAAATTGCCTATTTTGGTATAAATATCAGCCTTTTAATAATACTGTTAACACATTTGTTAAATAAATCGTGAGATTGTAATCAATCTCTAAGTGTTCGTGCGACAGAATAAAAAAAAATATTATGCCAAGCAAAGAAGACAAACTAATGGGGTGTTTCAGCACCTTTGTCTGGTGTGGAAAAAATGGTAGCTAATGTCACAAATGAGAATATGGAGAAAAAAGAAAGAAATTAACGATTTGTCGACTATTGGGAAGATTCTACTATGTAAGTTCTGAGTCGGGGACAACCCTCAGTGATTGGTTGGAGTTCTCTGGTCTCACCTGGTCTTTCGGCGCTTCCCCTCCTTCTCTGATGCACTCAGCTCCTCGCTCATGGCAGACTCTCCACTGGACTTTGTGTTCTCAAAGTCAGAATCCTCTGAGTCGTCGCTGCTCACTGATAAGTCAACAACATTTTTTTTTTTTTTAGAAAGGGTCACATGCCTGACTCTCACAGTTTAGAATATTTACAACTATAATGTAAGACATGACGCTCAGTGCAAATCAAACTTTCCCAACCTTTCCGCCCTGACTTCTTCTTGCCCCCCTTCTTCTTCTCTTTACTGGCAGCTTTCTCCTCTCCTGATTCGCCCTCACTCAGTGACAGTTTATGTCGAAGCAATTTGTGGCGTTTGCTACGTTTGTTCACTTCATCATCAGAGCTGGAGTCATCTGTGTCATCATCTACAAAGAGAGAAACATGCAGTGTGAGATGATAGACAAGAAAAAAAGGCCTTAATTGGAAAAAGAAGGTATATTTAGAAAATGGAAGCTACCTTGCTGCTCTTCTTCCTCGTATTCATCCTCTTCTTTTGCTTTCTTGGAGGACTTTTTACTTTTTTCTGCTCCTTCGTCATCAGACGAGCTCTCTGCTCCAGAAGAATAGTTGGATTTGATTTGGGCGAGGAGCATTTTCTTTGCAATCCTAGAGCGGAGAAGAAAAAAGCCAGACAAAGACGACATAAGAGGGGGAGGTAGACATTATAAAACATCACATTATAAAAATGTGCTTCTCAAAATATACATTTAATGATGAAAAGGAAATCTGTGAAAACATTCAAATTCAAGAATACAATTAAATATTTCCATTCTTGAATCATGTTATGTATAAACAAATACAGGAATGGGCTTCTCCTTGGAGCCCTTGAAAGGATAACACAGGCAGTTTATAGGAATACCATGACACTATGACTATGACTGGCACAATGACGGCATTGTTTGGTAAAAGAAAATGTAATGGGATACACCAGAGTGAATTGCTGGTGTAAGTACAAGTTGTAATGAAGCTGCCAGCTAATATAACAGGTAAAAAAAGCTCTTCTAATTCTTATTTATTAATGTTGTAGATATAGCTTTTGGTCCATTGTCTTTGACAATATATTGTTTAATAGGTACCTGTTTTCAGGATCATTGTCGTCGTCATCATCTTCACAAACCCGAGAGCCCTTCTCTATATCATCCACTTCGTCTCCTAAACAACAAAATAACCCACTTTCAGTTTATGAAAGAACATGTCAGTCATTAAAGGAATAATTAAACATTTTGGGAAATGTGCACTTTTGCATGACACTAAAGGAAAAACATATTCACCAGTGAACTTTAGAGTTGCAGGTCATATGCTTTTCCTTTGGAATGGGCTAGGTTTATGCTATGCTACACATTTACCATAGCGGCAGGATAAATGGTAACGATATTCTCATCCAACGTTCAGAAAGAAAGCAAATTAGCGTAGCTACTAGCTACTAAAAAAGACATTGTCTACCTTGTGTGTTAGTTAGCCTTTTTTTTTTTTACCCGAATAGTCCATGCAATAGACAATGCAATTTTTTTTTAAAATTCGTCTGCGTCTGTATTCATTAAATACATGTTGATTTAAATTACATTTTAAGTTTCTCATTTATTAATATGAAAAAACTAAATATCAGCAGCATTATATATCTCTGCTCTCTGGATATCGCCATCGGGCATTGAAAAACCCATATTGGTCAACCACTACTAAACACCCCTCTCTTTAACACCAAATTACCTGAGGATTGATGGAAGGGTCCACCGCCTCCCACCACGGTGTCCTCCACAATGGGTTTGATCTTCTGCGCATCGCTGTCCTCTCCAGAGTCACCTTCATGCTGCTGCTCCTCATCCTCACTGGAGGAAGACTGCAGCTGGGAGGCGGCTTTGGGGCTCCTGCCCTTGCGCTTCTTTTCATAAGACCTTTTTACCTTCTTGTCAGGCGAGGTTTTCTCCTCCTCCTTTGCTTCGTCTTGTTTCTTAACGCGGCTGGATCTCCTCTTGGCTGCTCCTGCTTTGCTCTTCTTCTCCTGGTCGGAGTCAGAGTTAGATGAGTCTGAGCCGGGCTGTTTCTTCTTCTTGGATGTCCTTTTGCTTTTGCTTTTGTTCTCCAAATCTGATTCGGAGCTTTCGGACTTCCGTTTGCGTTTGGATGCTTTGTCTGTATCCGCTGTGGATGTGTTGTTTAGTTTGAATAAACACTTTTTAGCACTTGTGCTTCCCTGTTCCTCATCTGTGCTGTGTGCTGCTGCAGCTTTCTCTAGCAGTATGTCGGGAACTTCGTCCGAGTCAGAGTCCACTGTCTTTTTCCCTGAAGCCTTGGACTGCTTGGCGTCCTCTTTTTTGGTTCTACTGGATTTCTTGGAGGACTTGGCCTTGGACTTACTATCATCTTCAGACTCTGACTCGGAAGATTCCTCCTTCTTGTCCTTTTTCTCAGCAGGCTTCCTCAAGGGTGTGGTCTTCACCCTACTGGAGCGACGGCTGCTTGGCGGGCTTTCCATTCCATCTTCTCTCTCAGCAGCAGCAGGAGCATCTTTCTCATCCTCACATTCGTCTTTCTTACACTTTTTCACCTTCTCTGAATCCTTTTCTCTGTGTTTGGACCTGGATGACCTCGACCCGCATGTTGTCACCACTGGAACAGGAGTCAGTTTGACTATGAGGTTTTTCACCTTGGGACGGGGGGGTTGAGAGTCTGTTGAGTTCCCGTTTGACTTTGCATCGGCGTCTTTGACAGAATCGCCCTTGGCCTGCGGGAGCATGGTGGAATCGGCTAGACTCTCCACCATCTGGAAAAGCTCTTCTGGAACCGATGGAGACACTGACATTATGTCCTGATCTAGGGACGCTCCGCCAGCTGACACTAGCCCGTCGTCGCCGGCTGCACCTTTTTCTTTCTTTATGGTTACGTTGGTTTCCGTTTGGTTGTCTTTCACGTGGGACTTATTGGAAACTTGGACCTTGGACACTTTGTCATTGTCCACGTCCTGCTCCTTAGGCTGCTCCTTGCTAGGCTCCTCATTCAGCTCCTTGCTCGGCTGATCTGCTGCCTCCGTCTCTTGAGCCTCAGCTTCTTCTGCATCAACTTCTTCCTCATCAGCTTCTTCCGCCTCTGCCTCTTCCACATCATCAACTCCGTCCATTGCATTATAAACTTGGTCGTTTTCTACAGCAGCCACATCCTCAGGGCTCTTTCTAACAATATGTTGCTTTTCGTTACCGTTCTGCAACTCCATGTCTCTGAACTCAGGCCCCAAGGCCCCCTCTAAAGCACTGTGGGCTTTTTTCAAATCGGCTAGAACGGCCTTGAAGGCCTTCAAATGCCGATACCTGATAGATTTGTCTCCCTGCTCTTCCTCTGCCTGCTGGATGAACTGGATGAATGTATTGTTCAGACCAGTTGTAGTCTCAACAAGGTTTTTTGTTTTCTTTATAAGTTCTTTGGGTACCTGCAATTTTTTGTAGGAGAACGTCATGGTCCCTGAGCCTTCCACGTGTTCTTTACCATTGACGACGGCTTTGTGCTCTTTGACTGATTTGTTCTTATGTCTCTTGCTCTCACGTTCCTCTGAGCCTTTCTCCGATTTGCGCTGCTTCTTGTCGAGTTTTTCTTTTTCCATGATGCTGTGGCATTTGGAGACCAGATCCTTGAGAGGCTCCGGCCTGCAGACATAGCAGTGCCACTTTGAGTTCTCGTCGGTGATGACGGACAGTTCCTTCCTGCCCAGGTTACGCAGGATGCACTTCTTGCAGAAGGCGTTGTTGCAGTAGTCACAGCAGATGAGCTTGCCGCCTTCGGCACACCACCTGGAGCGGAAAGATTCAGTCTTTAAAATGTAATTCAGATACGACCACCTACTATAGGATATACCAAGGTTTAAACAAACTCCATGTCATACGAATGACTGTCAAATCAATGTAACGTCATGGTCTTCTGAGATGCCAAGCCTACAATATTGAAGGTGGAGTCAGTGATTCTGGAGAATGTTTGTTTTCAAAATCACTTTTTCTCCAAATCATTGAATATATCCTCACGATCTACTACCTGCCCGTACTGTGTGTGCTCCGAAAAAAAATTAAATGTTAATACTAGTGGTGGGCCGTTATCGGCGTTAACGTGCTGCGTTAACGCTAGACTCTTATCGGCGATAAAAAAAATATCGCCGTTAATCTCTTATTCCACCTCCTGTTCGGCTCAGGGGAGATAATAATAGCCGGGGGCCGTTGTTGACACTTGAGGTGCCTTTATTCTCTCACACACCCGCCGCTCTCTCTCTCCATCACTTGCCCACGACACAATCGGGTATTGGAACGCAGGGTGGGTGTGTGTGGCCACCGGTCGCCACGTGACTATAAGTTTCCAAGTTTTAAACACTTCTATCTCTTCAACGTCAACGTCACCGTACCCGAATCCTAAATATCCCCATAGCAGACGCTATATTTCATCGGGGGGGAAACTTTGTTTTGCGCCACAGTTCGGCCGTAATGCTGCTGCACACATACACACACACACACACACAGACACAGGCGCACACACACACGCTGCATGACAGAGACGAGGGGCGCTACCAAAAAGACGAGAGGAGCGGTTGGAGCAGTTGGAGCGTTTAGAGACACATGCGTGCACATTTATTTACATAAAATCGCAATCGCAGTCATTTGTGCAGTTATGTAAAATGTTTCACTAAGGAAAATTACAGAAAAAGTAACGCACAGTGACTTTGATGAGTAATTTTAATCTGATTACTGGTTTGGAGATAGTAACGCGTTAGATTACTTGTTACTGAAAAAAGAGGTCCGATGCCGGTAACGCGTTACTAAGTAACATCTTGTTGAACATTATTTATTTTCATCACCAATTATCATAGTAGAACAGCTTCCTCAAGCAGTTTGTGATGCATGTTGGAAACAGGAGATGAGCCCCTGGTCTGATGCGCCACCTGGCTTGAGAAACACGTTCTCAAAGACTTACTTTGAGTCATTATTTAGGAGCACAAAGACTTACTTTGAGTCATTATTTAGGAGCACACACATGTTATGAATGAATTCAAATGATACATTTTAATCTAGATTAATCTAGATTAATTCCAAAATTAATCTAGATTAATCTAGATTAAAAAAATTAATCTATGCCCACCTCTAGTTAATACACAGCCTAGCCTCTGTAAACAGGCAAGTTGCTAGTAACGCCGGCCCCCTTTGTTTACATACCAATTTAAAGAGCCAAAGCTGTGTATTAACAGCATTTTTTTCAGCGCACACACACAAGACGGACAGTTAGCGGGCTGTGAGGAAAACCCTGAATTTGACTGTGATTTTAATAACAAGCATTCTCCTGAATCACTGACTCCACCTTCAAAATCATATCTTATTACTTATATTCTGTATCTTTTGTCCCCTTAGTTTAACAAAGTAACCATATATAAATATTGTACCTGCACTGCTCATCCATCCCATCAGCGTCTCTGTTGATGTCATCACTGGAGTAATACTTGTGGCACGCCTAGACAAAGAGGAAATAATGGGATCACTAATGCCTGGAAGGACAAAAAAGATGAAAATAAGTGAAATGTATATTTGAACTCTCTTACCTTGCAAATAAGCACTTTTAGCGCCGGATGCTCCTGCACAGAGTTGCTCTTTAACTGAAAAACTTGTTTTCCACAGGCAGTGCAGTTTACCGTCTTTGGCTGACTATCATCTGTGATGAGAAAAGAAATCAACGATTGTCACTTTCACCCTTTTCTTACTCACTACAGTTTTTATAACTTTCGGGTTATCCAGAAGAATTATATGCATGATCACATGTGAACAGATGGTATATATTATTTTCAAATAAAGAAATTAAAATCACCTGCAGTTTTCTGCTTGAAGTCCACTCTGAGCTTCATGGCGCCTTTATTTTCATTCCCAGAAGGCCTAATCACTAAAGTGCCTTATCAGAAGCAAGGACATAAAAAAGCATTCTTAAAATCCTCATTCTATTCCGCATCAACAAGGTGTTGATCAAGATCAACAGGTACCTTTGACAGTTCATACCTTTAGATCCACTACCTGTGTTATTGTCGGAAGGATTGTCAGAAGTGGAACCTTCATTTTCACTCACAGCTGAGCCGTCAAAGTCATCCGGTCCAGTGTGCTTAGCTACAATAGTGGACTTCCTAAAATGGGTTTGGACATTATATTATGAGTTGTCAGCGAGAATTCTTTGGAGAACATGCAACAGCAAACAAAACAACAAAAGCCAAATTAAAAAGAAATCAAAGCTGCTCCTCACCTCTTGTTGCGAGAAGAGGAAGGCGTCATAGTTTCTGCTGAGCTACCAGACTGACGAGAATATATATTTTAGTTGTCAGACAGAACACACCAAAAACAGCCAAATATGTGCATTTTATGGATACGTTTCATTTTCAGTATTATAAACAAAGGAAGGCTGCTGCATACTTACTCCCTCTGCTTTCTCTGCCATTTGGTCTAGATTTGATTCAGAAGAAGGCAGACTCATTTTACCTGGAGAGACATTTGAAGATGTATTAACTTGTGAATATACTGGCAAATTAAGATGTAATACCATGTTAAATCTAAATTACAGAGTTATGGACCTGTATATAACAACAACAAAAATGTAATTTAAAAAAGGTAATGTATTCACTGTGAAACTCTATTATATTCAAACACACCGCGTTTTAAGCCGTCCAGGTACTCATTGTTAACAGAATTTAATTTGCCTTATGATTGTATAATATTTTAATGCACAATACATGCTTTCTGCCTGTTGAACTTTGTCCCAGTAAACTAACAGCCCCAAAGTGTTTTGCTAAGACAAAAGTTGTTGTTTAGCCTTGAAGAAGAAACTGCCTAATAAGATTTTGGCACATACAGAGGTATGACGCATTCATGTGCACAGTGGTTGAGAAGAAATGACTCCCATATTCTGTTATCAGACATTGTATGAAGAATAATACCAGCTGAGATGAATTTCTGGGAATATCTCTCTCATTAAAAACATTTCTGCTTTCGCCAGCAAAACAAGGGCTGGACACACAAACCGAGTGTATACGCCTACACATTTTTTGGACCATATAACCTCTGCTATTTCTGTTCAATCTTTGTCTCAATCCATGTATGCTTAACAATGTAATAACTTATGATGCATTGATTGATTCCCTTGTATGCTGAAACAAGTAAAATTCACCTGCTTTCAAGAAGGCCTGACTCAGTTTCAATTATTCAAACACTTGGGCTGTTTGATGAAATAATTCTACTAACACTCATCATCATATATTATGACAATTTTGCACTTTTGTGGTCCACTGAAAGACTATACGATCTAAAAGATGTTAAAATGTTTTGGACACTTATAGGTTGCAATGTGACCATATCAAATCAGGCCAGCTCATGCTGATCTTTGTGACTTACATTTTTTTAAAGTTATTTGTAAATTATTTTAAAAACCAAATAGACGTTAACTACCAATTATTTTGATATTTTAAAATAGCAAAAAATCCTATTCCTAACAATGTAAGACTTATTTTTAGATTAATGTACACAACATATTTTGTGTCATTATACCTTCATACAAATAAATCGGTTGGTGCATGTACAAGCATCACATCGCTCCTCCTGACACCAGAGGCACCTTGTTTATTTTCCGTTTTGCGTCATCATTATGTGCTGATTAGATCAGTAAGAGCTGTGTGGAGCTTTCACTCCGTCCTGGCAGCAGCAACCAGGCCTTAAAACATGTTGTCAAGCGGAGAAAAATAGTCTTAACAAGCCGCGTACGCGTGTGCATTTGCATCTATTTCTTCTCCGCGACACAGCTGCTCAATGTTTTGACAACACTGGAACTCCTGACTGCCAGAAATGCCAAGTTTACAGATGCTAACATTAGCGGCTTTAGCGCTCACCCTTAATGCAGAATCACTACTTTGCGCTGGCCCTCGTTTCACCGGAAACATTGCAGTCTCGGCAGTGCATGCCAGGTCCAGTGCATGTACATGCACCGAAAAATGCATCCGCAGGCCTTCCCTCTTTCGATACCGACACGAACCAGCGCGCTAGCCGCAGCCTGGCACTGTAGCCTACCTAGCAGCATCCGAAGAAGCAATGCAACGTTTAGCTAGTTACAAAACAAAGCTAATTGCGTTGTTTAGTTTTGTGGAACCAATGCATTTATTCACTTCGACTACTTTTTACAAATAACCAGTACTACGCACATGCACATCTGAATCTGCGTGTATACAAACTTGAACAATGCCGGCTGCGCACCAACTAGCGCTTCAGCTAGCCTAGCTCGCTACCTACCTAACTAGCGGTAAGCACTCATGGCCCGGCTCCCCGCTCGCACAGCAATCAATGCTAAATTGACTTGACTAAACAAACAGAGCTAACAGTGTTCATACCTGCTTTCCACCGTCGTCATCTCTTGACTGACAGAGACAGGTTTTGTTTGTGACACGGGTGGCTCCGTACAATCCAAATAGCGGATTTTCGATGGTGCGGAAGCGAGAAAAGCCAGTGAATACCTAAACAACTCCGGTCAGGGGAGACAAAGCACGGGGACCATCTTACCGGATGGCTGTGGACGCAGTAAAATGGCGCATCTAGCCTAAATCCTGAGCGCTTTCCGATTGGCTTAGCTCCTCGGATGCTCTCCCGCTCAGAATGGTCCAGGCTCCATGGAGCTCAGTGATTCGCTTAGCCGAGGAGAAAATGACTTTCTCTGGGAAGTGAACCGCTGCAGCCTCTATTTCCATTTCATTCATTTGTTGATAAAGTGAAAGGCGCGCTGTTTTGTTTCTCCATCCATACTCAACAAGTATGATGGATAGATAGATAATAACACATACAGGTTTTGAGAATGTTCACAAAAATAAAATAAAATAGGCAACAAATTGACTCAGCTATAGATAGATAGATAGATAGATAGATAGATAGATAGATAGATAGATAGATAGATAGATAGATAGATAGATAGATAGATAGATAGATAGATAGATAGATAGATAGATAGATAGATAGATAGATAGATAGATATGTAACGGCTGTAGAATGGTTGCTCACTCAATTAAGAATACCACAATGCCAGGCTTCAGGATCTGCACATTTATTTTCTATTAAAGAGATTAATTAAGACCCCCCTTGCTGCAGAGTAACTCGGAACTATGAAAACATTACTCATTATAAAAATAGCGATATAAACAGATATGTAAATGGTTTTATGACAAACAAAAATAACATACAGGTTTTGAGAATGTTCACAAAAAATAAAATAGGCAACAAATTGACTCAGCTACATACTCCCCCCTGAACTTCTCAAAACAGTTCCAGCATGAGGTAATAGCCAAACCTTAGGTAACAGTTATTCTCCAACACACAGCCCTACTTGCAGCACGTATGCTTCCCACCAAAAGGGAAAGTGACATTAAGAAATTGGCCAGATTTCTATACTGTCAACTCGCTGAAGAAAGTGCCCGATACACAATCTATACAGATGATGATAGAATAACTCGTCCAACTTTCGAGTTTATCGAAAAAATAAAGGACTGTACATTCACAGTGAACAGTCACATGGCTATCAAAATGACTTGACAACCATCTATGAGTTACATGAATAAAGCCTTGGCAAAGTCACTGACCAAATCGTTTGTCTGTGTGTTTCTCTGCGTCATGTGTTGGATCAATCTGTTAACTGGCTTGCAACCTGCCCACCCTTGTCCTAACACGACAGTTATCTCTTCTTTGTCCACGTGACTTTCTTGCTGGCTATCACGTGATTTAGGCCGTTCTACACTAGTCTTCGCTGCTGTGATACTGCAAATATCTGTATCGACTCCAACACTCTGACTTCCTACGACATTAGAGCAACCACAACACTGTCACTCTCTGGTGACTCCTCCTGAGAGTTAGGCTCAGGGTCCTCATGGGGCATTAGAGGGGATTGAGGCGTTGGTTGCTTTATCTCTGAATAACTAGAACTAGTTTCTGCTACCCAGTTGGCTGTGCGTTCCGACCGGTCAAACTCAGATCCAGTTACCAAGAGGCTTTCCTCTGCTTCACTGTGTTCTTGACTTGGGTTGGAACTGCTGTCAAAGGATGAGGTTGTCTAATGATCCACCTCCACTGGCAAGAAGTTGGCTTGCAAAATCCGGTTCCTGTGGACAATTTTCTCCTGCCCAGTGTCGGGGTGCTTGATACGGTAAGTGTGACACTGGGAGTCCTATGGAGACTACTGTGTAGAGGGCGGACTCCCACCTATCAGCCAGTTTTCTGCGACCGCGTGCACACCTGTTTGCCACGAGAACCCGATCTCCCTCCTCAATGGCTGTGCCTTTTGTCTTTCTGTTGTACAGATCTGCCTGATGCAACTGACTGGAAGTGGCATTGACTTGGGCCTCCTTGAGATCGTCTCTCATTCTCTTAACATAGCTGCTGTAGTCTGTGATGTCATTGTCTCGCTCGACGTTGTGAAACATAACATCTACTGGCAGTCTAGGAATCCGTCCATACATCAGATAAAAGGGAGCGTAGCCAGTTGACTCATGGGCTGTACAGTTATATGCAAAGGTTAGCGTTTGCAACATCTGTAGCCACTTCTGCTTATCCCTGGGGGGTAAGGCCCTGATCATATTCCCCAAGGTTCTATTGAATCTCTCAGTGTGGCCATTCCCCATGGGATGATACGGTTCTTGATTTCCTTACACCAGCAATCTGTAACAAGTCCTGAATCAGCTGGCTTTCGAAGTTTGCACCCTGGTCTGAATGGATTCTTTGTGGGAACCCATAGACACAAAAGTACTTGTCCCACAACTGGCGAGCAACTTGCTTTGCGGACTGATCAGGGCATTTGAAGGCGTGGGCCATTTTAGTAAAATGGTCGGTCACCACTAGTACATCCACACTCTTCCCCTTGGAATCTTCTGCGGACCAGAAGTCCAGACACACCAGTTCTAATTGTCGTGTGGTCTTGATACTGTGAAGCTGGGCTCTCCCCTCAGGCTCTAATTTCTTACTGACAACACAGCGCTTGCAGAATTTCACATGTTCCCTGACATCACGTTCCATCTCGGGCCACAAGAACCTCTGCCTTGCAAGGTGTAAAGTCCGGCTCTGACCCTGATGGCCTGCATCATCGTGAACGCCACGCAGGATATGTCCGACAAAGGAAGAGGGAGCAATATACTGGTGACATTTTCTTCCCGTCAATGAATCCTTACGCACTCTGTACAGCACACCATCAAGCATTGTCAATTTCTGACACTGCTTCAAGGTCTTGGGCACCTGCAATGACAGTGCAGATCTTTCTCTTCGTGATGGGCGTCTCCCACGAGTGACAAAGGCAATGATTTATTTGTTCATTATGGAGCTCTTTTAGTGAGAACACAGGCAGACTGTCCTGTCCTGTTGGGACTAGCTTCTCCAAGTCTTGAGTGAGCCAAGAAACCACCCGTTGTCTAGAACCCAGGTCCCATTCAACCTGGCCTTCCAAAACTGCAGAGACATCATCATCAGTAAGAGAAAGACGATCCAAGCTCTCTGATGAAATTGGGAGTTTGACACTCTGAAGGTTGGCACGGACCCTGTATGCCTCTTGGACCACATTCTCTTGAACTTGTTGAGACTCATCCACCAGCACTTCATATGGCTCCTTCATGAGCCTCTGACAGACACGGTATTGGGCAAAAGGCTGCCTGCTCAGAGCATCAGCTACAATGTTCTTGCTGCCATCATGGGAGATATCATGGGAGGCTCCTTGATATCAGATTTGACTACCAGGTTTACTTTAGAAAGGTCAATGGTTGTGTCTGATGCCTCTGCTCTAGCTGGTTTAGCTGGGGGAGGCTGCTTTGGGATAAGTGGAGCCTGACTGGACAGCAAGCGGCTGGCTATTGATTCGCCTATCTAACTTCCCAACTCACCGATGAGGTCACGTAACTGTTGGGTAGTGTTCTCATTGTCAGCATAAGGGGTGGAAAACTGAGGCTCAAGTGGGGGAATATCAGTGACATCATCTGATGTGTCCTTACTGGTAAACCTTACAGATCTACTTTGAACTGCCCCATCTGCATTAAACCACACTCTTCCTCTCCCCACATTTGGTGTGAAAACATTAAAGGTATCTTGGCCCCTGCCTGCCATATCTCACAATATACAAGAAAAGTGTAGCAAAAAAAAAATCAAAAAAGTTAACTTGCAAATATGAATATATTTGCGTAAGGAATTGGTTATTCTTAAGACCGTGTTTAAACAAAATAGCTTATTAGCAATCCATTCAACAACTAACTAAATCCACAGGTCTACCAACTTGGCACCTAAAAAGTCACAAGCACACAGCTGACCCTCGGCGATCGGCGGCGGCTGACCAGTGGATCCGGGTCACGGCACCATTTTTAAGTTTTATGTAACGGCTGTAGAATGGTTGCTCACTCAATTAAGAATACCACAATGCCAGGCTTCAGGATCTGCACATTTATTTTCTATAAAAGAGCAGCGGAGGGCACAATTAGAATAGGCACAGGAAGGTAGGTTCTCTCTCTGTTAGTCCCCCTGACAAAAGTTCTCCAATATTTTGCCAGGAGAAAGCAATGACGTCACCCATGTGTCTTGCTGTGTGCAACATTAATTAAGACCCCCCTTGCTGCCTGCTTGCTGCAGAGTAACTCGGAACTATGAAAACATTACTCATCATAAAAATAGCGATATAAACAGATATGTAAATGGATTTATGACAAAAAAATAACATACAGGTTTTGAGAATGTTCACAAAAATAAAATAAAATAGGCAACAAATTGACTCAGCGATAGATAGATAGATAGATAGATAGATAGATAGATAGATAGATAGATAGATAGATAGATAGATAGATAGATAGATAGATAGATAGATAGATAGATAGATAGATAGATAGATAGATAGATAGATAAGACAGACATGATGCATAGTAAAATAGCCTGATAACAGCATATAGAATAATAATAGAAAATAATTTACAAAAAGTTGCATAAATGAAGGCCTTCTAAAGTTTGAATACTGGGTTTCAACATCTTCAACCTCTCCATTTGAGTCAAAGTAAATGAGTGTAATCAACTAAGGGTGTATTCACACATGCCGTGTTTAGTTCGGTTGAAACGAACTCAGATGCACTTCTGCCTTCGGTGCGCATCTTTCAGGCAGGTGTGAATACAGCAATCGCACTCGGGGGCGGACCAAACAAACGCTCCGAGACCCAGCTGAAGAGGTAGTCTCGGTCCGTTTTCAAACGCACTCTGCTGCAGTTCGTTTGTGGTGTGAATTTGTCCGAACTCGATCCGACCCAAATGCAGGACGCACTGTGCCTTTTCTTTCTTTTCTTTTTTAATAAATTGCAGTCAGCTTCACATTATGGGAAAGTGTTGTTGTCGCCATTGTTAGGACGAAAAGTTGTGGTTTGACCGGGAGCCCAGAACAATATATTACATTTGATCGAGAGGACGCGTAAAAATGCTGAATGTGTTCAGCGATCAGATGAAGGAGAGGGGAGCGTCTCCCGCACAGTGCCAACAGGTTCACGCTGCGCAAGAAGTGTGTGTTTTTATTTTGCTCCCCATGTACGGGACCGTCAATACTATCCCCGTGTCAGTTTGGAGCTGAACTGCGCCGACCCAGCTGATACACAGCTTAATCAGCTGAGTGTCAGCTTGAGCCTATTCTTCTCGCGAGCCGCGCGTCCAGCACCAAAAATACAGTAAAAATGATGTTTCATATCGTAGGCTACAAGCCACATAACGTGGCATTGACATAGGGCTACATATTATAACCATATGAAACAACAATAATTTGATGTTTTTCCTCTTTATTTATAGGTTAGATGTAGGCCTTTTTATTATTTTTAACCCCATATTATATCAATGGTATATTTCGCAGTTTTAACTTCGTGCTTCCTGCTTCTCTCCACCCCAGAATGTCTGTCCAATGAATGAATGACCTCAGCTCACGTGTGGTTTTGCTTCGTAATGCTGGTTCACTTGCAAAAGGGGCAATGTGAAAGTGGACCACACCAAACAAAAAAAATCAAAACTCAATTTGGTCTGGACCAAAGCAAGTGAACTAGCGGACTTTCCCAGTGTGAATACACCCTAAATGTAGGCTAGGCTATACATGTGCACTATGCAGTTCCAGGGGAGGGGGATTTGTTTAAATTTGCACAGCCTGCAGTTACAGTAGCCTAACTATGAGGGAATTTTAATATTTCTGAAACAGTCAAATGTTTCCTCAGATGATGATAAATTACAACAGCAAACAAGACCATCTGTGTAAAGAATGTTATTTTTATATAGTTTTTTTAATGCCCTTTTGCGGATATGCTCACCTAGGAACTACAGCTTGTTTCCTAAAAACACTACAACTATTGTCCAGAGGGACCTCTAGAATTAACACAAGCTGTAAGTTCTTCGTGGTTACTTTAATGTACAACATATATTTTCTCCAGTTGTCATGTAGCCTATTTCGCAGTGGACTATTGAATAATTCTTTCATCATGAATCAAAACAAAAAAGTTTTGAGGCAGGAATCAAATGTGAGACTACAAGATGTGTGTTAACAAAACTGTGGGCCCTGCTGCTGTACACAACAACCGTGAAGCAGTAGCTTTTCAGGAAGCTTTCTAACTTCAGCTGTGAGAATATACCTTAAAAATGGACACTTTCTGACATACACAAAGTTATAGTGCACCTTTTAAGTAGCCTATAATTATGCAGAGAAAATGCCAAGTAACTCTAAATTTGACATGATATATTATTTTATATGATAAAATATTTTATATGGTTAATACTGTTTTAAATCTACTTTTAGGTTTTTATGCAGTTGGGTAGTGCAGTAGGCTAGAGTGAGACCCAACAAAGGGTCACACAGTAAACGGGCTGTGGGTGTGAGATAACTAATGAGCTAAAGATGAAGAAAAAACAAAGCTCCACAATGCACATTTGCAGAGGGGAAACTGCTCACACAACTCATGGACATCCAAAACATGACAAGGGGGCCCCAATCAAACACTGCTTTCTTGTTAGGAGTCATGGGCCCAAAAAAGGTTGGGAACCACTGGTTTAATCTTTGTTGATTGTATTTCATTTATATATAGCCTATATTTTTTCTACATTACATTTTTTTCCCCCAAAGATATAACACTACAACTTTGTAATTGGACAAAAGTGAAAGAACATAATTATTGGATGCAGCTCTGCCTGTCCTGTGGCTCAACTCCTCGTTATTTAAATAAACAGCACTGGTGTCAATATTGTGAAACCTATAAGTTACAAGTATTACCTGGAGATGGGGCTATTCTTTCAAAAGTTTTTAGTTGATGGTGGTGCAATAGTGGAAAGTATACCACAGTGGTAGTAAATGTTAAGTCAAACCAGAACCACTCCTACTCTGCTTGTCTTGTCAACATTGTGTTTGAACTTACACTTGTCTCTAAGCAACTAACTTCCCCAAATAAGCATCTTATTTTATTTTTTATTATTCATTTTTGCTTTATAAGACAGTTTTTGGAGAGACAAGGATGAAATGCGGTAGAGAAGGGAATGACATGCATAGAACATCCCGGGCTAGATCTGAACCCGGGTCTCCTGCGACGAGGACTGAGGCTCTAACCACTAGCGCCCCCTCCAATTAGCAGTTTTAACAGACAACTATACCAAAATGATGTGGGTAACCTGCCAGTCACAGTTTCCTATTTTTGGTGTGTGGGATAAAGCTTTGACCGGTAAATATTGACTTTGGTATTTCCAATGTGCCTACTCATCGCAGATTTTTTTCACGTCATAACAGGGAAATTATTCTAATAATACAAATTGCACTAATAACGGCAGCACGCTGGCTCACTGTCTCATACTGTTACGGTGCATTTCATCAGCTCCTCCTGTGCTTGGCTCCTGTCTCTGGCACATATTGTAGAAATTGACAACAAAGCTGACTTTGACGTTTGACTTTTTTGTCTGCTGCAACAAGGCATAAGGTGGCATGGAACCGGTCCATAAGGACTGGCAGTTAAAAGGCAATTCTAAGGACCCAACCATCATTTAAAAAAAACAAAAGCATACATTTAGTGCGATTCAAACACGAATATTTAACTCTGAATATTGACAGTGTTCTGTTCCATCCTTACACACTTCAGACATCCCTCATAAGATGTTACCACAAGGTGATGACCAGCTTTTGTTCCTCAAGAGCCCTGTTGAGAAGGAATTAATTGGTAATTCCTTCGTAATAGATCACCACTAGGTTATGATGCTAGTGGAACATTTGATAGTAAACCCGATACACATCATCCTGTCGTCCTAATTTGGTGTTTTCCTCCTCTGACACGGACGTGTGTGTGTGTGTGGTTGTGTGTGTGTGTGTGTGTGTGTGGTTGTGTGGTTGTGTAGATTGTGATCACAGAATGAGTGTAGTGTGAGCACGACTATAAAAGAAGCATCAAGTAACAGAGTGAAGGGTATTCAACTTCTTTTTGTCAAGCTGACACTCCTGGCTCAAGGCCTCTTTCAAAGACATGAAGATCTACACTGTGCAGAGTCTCCTCCTAATCATGGTGCTGGTGATTGTGAGGGTCTACACAGCATCCATTGAAAGAGGAGAAGAAATAACTATCAAATACATTATTAGTGATGCAGATGATGAATTGAACAAAAAAAAGGTAAGAAAAGTATGAAACCACATGTGGTTTTTGTCTGTTGTTGGTTGGTTTTTGTAATGTACCGACATCCCTATCTTTTTCATTGAAGCTTCCAGATGAATTCGTGCCAAAGATAGCAGGCCAAGGCACCAGCATAGGCACCAGCATGGTAAGTTAGAACAGTTGTGTTAACACTGATTATTGTACACCTTGGTTTTTGACAGATTTACAAGAATTCCTCAAGATCAAGTTCTGCAGTCTCCTCCAGACTAATACAGTCCTATCCTGTCCTAGCTCGTTGGAGAGTATCACTAACAGTGCCTTTGTCTTCAACAGTTCTTCTGTTTAGCTGAGAAAATTTTGAAAAACACAACGAAATTAGGAGAATCACATCTCACCCACCACGTGCATCAATACAACTACAAGGTAATGACGAAGTCCCTGTGATTAGAAAGACAAATATTCAAACAATATGCTTTTATAGTCACTACATCCTCTGCTGTGTTCAGCTAAATCTTTGTGCACTTGAAAGTAAAACTGTCAAAACCTTATTTTTTTTCCAGTATGGGAACCGCACATGTCACCTGAAGACAACCGCCAAACATCATCTAAGAGCATTCCTGAAAGAAATCAAGGACTATGCAGAATATCTCCTGTTACCTGGCAATCGCACTAATATTTAGGAGTGACGCTTTATTTAAGCACTGTATTTCTGTTCATACATCCTATTTTTGTAATATATATTTATATTTATACATCAATAAATTATGTGACCGCAGTTTGCCGTTTAAGTCTGTTGTTTTTCACAGCCAACTCGTTTATAGGAGGTATTAATGTATCCTTATCATTTAAGCAAAACTGTTCAGTCAACCAGTAAAAGCTATTTTACAATGAAGAACAGGACTTTTTTCTGTTGTAGCCTTTTCTGAAGGCTACTTTTTTGGAGTCACCAATTACTTAGTGAGTTTACAGATTCTCCAACAATAGAGAATGCACTGAAAAATAAGCTGTTTACGTGCCATTACAACCTTTTTACAAAGAAGCACCAATAAACAATTAGGACTTAAGTGATTTATTAATGAAACATAGAAAAAGAAACAATAATGGGTGATAAAACATGTAAAATAATTTAATAAATAAAATATCCAGGGGTTTGCTGGATGTAAACATCTGACATACATTATGATACAAAGAAAAAGTCAGTTTGCCTCCACAACAGAAAAGCATCTAATTCAATTTTCTCCACAAAAACATACAAGTGCAATATACTAAGGCATACAGTATGGTGTATTTCAAAAGAACACAAGGTGTTCTGACATTTTGAAAAAATAATAAAAAAGAAGACCTGCTTAGATTAGCAGTGGCACTAACATAAGAGCTGACTGGCATGCATGCCCCTATGCTTCTGACCTAAAGGAATCACTTTAAAACACACCTTTATTACATAATTGATAGTACATACACTTTGCTAATTTTTTTTCATAGACAGTAGTGTTAATTTTCGTTCCTTTCCATGTTAATGATTTCTTGAATTCATTGTGTTGGAACACTGACGCTACAGCTTTGGTTCAGAGTAGAATAATTTCCTTTAATATAAGTGAAAATGCACCCTTAATTAGAATTCAATTATAATGGGTTTATATCAGCATAAAGGCTGTTCAAAATGAATCAGATTATCACATAACAGGAAGTCAGTGAGACAGAAGTTACGACTTAATCTATGCGGTGTTCATCGCCAAACACTCTCTGTGTTATATGCACTCAACAAAGTTCAATAGGTATGATTGCAGTTTATTTTTCATCTCCTAAACTCTATTTTCCATATCCTGTCAATTCTTCATCATCTTCATATTGAAACTATGTTTATAATAATCCCTCCTTAATGCTTGATGTCTTTTATGTTAAAGCGCTGAATCTAAACAGAGGCTGCTGCCGCCGAAATGTGTTCCAAAGCAACATTAAAATGTTTGACATACTAAAAGAAGTCTTACACTGTAATACTAAACAGGTCCTTTCGACCAAGAGATCTTAAGCCTATCAGAGGTGCAGTTCCTTCACATTTAAAATCTTACCAGCTATACAGTGTGTTCAGATAATCTTTTAAATAATATTAAACAGTAAATTCTTCAAACTCGACTAATGTTCCTGTAGCATGAGAGCTGCAGTGAAAGCAAGCCCTTCTTTACCATGTCTTCACTGCAGAAGGGATTCGATCACAGCGTCTGGCTTTGCAGATCTTTTCCTGTGTGGAGATACATGATAAGTGTTATCAACAACTTCAAGGAGCTTTCAGTCTTCTTATTTCTCAGAACAACCGTATATCATGATATCGGCGAATGCCATCATGCTAACACTTAGTATCAACATGCAATAGACTTATTATACAGGGCGGCCAGCGGACATCCACAACCACTAACTCTGGAGTCAGCAATTCTGGAGAACCCCTTTTTTTGGCAAATTCAGTGAATATCTCCTAATGATCCACTACATGTATGTGTGCGCTGAATAAAAATATCTGGTTTTAATACACAGCCTTGACTTTGTAAACTGGTAAGCAAACGGTATGTAAACAAAGGGGGGCCATTGTAGCTAGCAAAATGCCACTTTACAGAGCCTAGGCTGTGTATTAACACAGATTTTTTTCCAGCACACGTTAAGTACGGACAGATAGCGGATCTTGAGGAGATTTTAACTGACTATGACGAAAAGAGATTGTGACAACAATGCATTCTCCATAATCACAGACTGCACCTTTAACTACAGATAAAAACATTTTGAGCTAAAATGGCAAGGGTCTTAAATGATATCAGCAAGTTGCAGATAACTTTTAATTATTATCATTAGAGTACGTAAGATGAAGATTTGACATTAAAGAAAGCCCATGAAAAAGCACCCAGGAAGCATTGGAGCCGGATTGAAATGTTCAAACCGCAGCAGGTATACCGTACATGTATTAGACACATTACTCATCATAACTACTCATTTACAAAATCTCCCCCTCTGATAAGTGCAGCTAGGTGACATTAAAATAATTCTGAATAAGCCACTTCTCTTCCTTTCAAATGATAAGCAACAGCGAAACAAGGACTCACAATTAACCCTTTCCAAAAGCCACGCCCCCTTTATACTGTCGCTAACTCTGACATCTTTCAGAGCCAGCAAAGCGCCCCGCTGTCTCTAACTGCCCTCTGTGGATATGGACATATTGCCAAATTTTATGGAAAAAAAAATAGAGAGCCTTTTCAGCCAGAAGCAGACGGAATGGCATACAACACGCAATTGAATGGTATATTTAGGACTACAAACCAACTCAGCAACAAAATAATGTAAAAAAATAAAATAAAGATGGAAGCTAACGCCTATAGATCACAGATTAAAAGTGAACCACCGTATCATCTGACAGTTTTGACATCAAGGTTACGCTATGTCAAATGACAAGGTTAACATCAAGTTGCAACTGTTTCAACCCGGAGCTGTATATCCAGACCGTAGCCACATTAGCTTAGCTGGCGGAGCTAACGTTAACCTACTAACATCGGCTTAGAACAGCATCACCTTATTTTATGGTCAATAAGATGCGATGCTGTGATTGACCAGCTGCATGTCAGGGGCGTGGCTCAGAGAAAGGTCAATTCAAACAAGTTCTGAGATACGTCATGGTGCCGTTTTCTCTGTATGGCTCAACAGGATGTCGAGCATCAGGCTGTCTATGGTCTGTGTAGAAAGTAGATTACCTTCGCCCCGTCTTGGGTCGGCCACTCTTGCCACTTTTAGAGGTTCTGGGTCGCTCTAGTTTCATAAGTGACTGCCGCATGCTCTCTTCTGTGTAGGCCAGATACACGTGGGACAGATCCACCTCAAAGGGCTAACAGAGGCAGGGACAGAAGAAGAGAGGGGTCAACAATACTTTGTCAAAGAGCGAAAAGAAGAAAATGATCATGAATATCAGTCTTTATTCCTAAACAATACCAGGGAGGAACAAAATTGCTCGTATAACTCACATCTTTTTCTTTTTTGTCTGGAGCAGGGGTCTGTTTTCTCATATTGTTGCCAGTGTACGCCACACATTTCTGAAAGATCAAAGATAAGGTACAAATATTCCTGAGGAGTAGTTTTTTACTACCTTAGTTTGCACATGTAAACTGATGGTCAATCCAACAAGAGTAATGCAAAGTGAGCTCACCAGCTGCCATTCTCCAATGTCTTCATTCCAGTGTACGTAATTCTCTATCATCTCCTACAGAGGAAAACATGAAAAAATATTAAAAAAATACACACACACACAAAAGGACTTTGTCACTGATGCAAAGGCCCCGGCTAATATCATCCAACTGCAGAGCTGCACTGCCAGCAGGTTTATGCAGGTGGAGATGTGCTGATGTGTCCCACTTACGCAAAAAAAAGTACAAAAGTGTCTGCAATTCTTAACAGCCTAGTCCACCTGCATGAACTAAAAATGTTAAGTGAAGATTGTGCTATAATGTGAGCAGCCTGCTGCATGCTCATGATTTGGTAGGATATTGAGGATGTGAACGATGGACAAACCATTTTCACGAGGTTCTTTACAGTTACAGCATGCTACTACACAAGTCTTATAATAAAGTCACATTATTTACAGTCATATGAAAAAGTTTGGGAACCCCTCTCAGCCGGCATTATAATTGACTCTGCTTTCACACAAAAAAGATAAAAGTGGTATGTCTTTAATTTACCAGGAACAGCTAAGTACTGGGATGTTTTCCAAACAAAGATTTTTTGAAAAGCAGTATTTAGTTTTATGAAATTAAATAAAATGGGAAAAACTGTCTGTGCAAAAATATGGGAACCCTTGTGGTCTTGCTGATTTTAATGCATGTAACAGCATGTAAAACTGAGGACTTTAAACACAAAATTGGTTGGATTATGTTGTTAAGCCTTGAACCTCATATAAAGGTCTGTTTAATCATGAGAAAAGGTATTTTAGGTGCCTAAATGCAAGTTCCACTTCTCTTTGACTCTCTGCAGAAGTGAGACAGAATGCGATCATCAAAACAGCTCCCAAAAGATCTTAAAAACAAAGATTATTCATTGTCATGGTTTAGGGGAAGGCTACAAGAAGCTTTCCCAAAGGTTTCAATTGTCAATTTCTACTGTAAGGAACGTTGTCAGGGAATGGAAGGACACAGGCACAGTTGCAGTTAAACCCAGGCATGGCAGACCAAGAAAAGTACAAGAGCGGCATATGCGGTGGATTGTGAGAATGGTTGCACACAACCCAATGATCACCTCCAAAGACCTGCAAGAACATCTGGCTGCAGATTGTGTATCTGTACATGGTTCTACAATTCAGTGCAATTTGCACCAAAACATCTGTATGGCCGGGTGATGAGAAGGAAGCCCTTTCTGCGCCCACGCCACAGATACAGTTGCATGGAGTATGCAAAAGCTCATTTAGACAAGCCAGCTTCATATTGGAAGAAAATGCTGTGGACTGATGAGACAAAAATTAAGTTATTTGGTCTTTATAAAAAGCAGATGTTTTGGTGCAAATTGCGCTGAATTGTTGAACGATGTACAGATACACAATCTGCAGCCAGATGTTCTTGCAGGTCTTTGGAGGTGATCTGTGGGTTGTGTGCAACCATTCTCACAATCCTCCAACTATGCCGCTCCAGTTTTTTTCTTGGTCTGCCATGCCTGGGTTTAACTGCCACTATGCCTGTGTCCTTCAATTTCCTGACAACGTTCCCTACAGTCGAAATTGACAATTGAAACCTTTGGGAAAGCTTCTTGTAGCCTTCCCCTAAACCATGACAATGAACAATCTTTGTTTTTCAGATCTTTTGGGAGCTGTTTTGATGATCCCATTCTGTCTCACTTCAGCAGAGAGTCAAAGAGAAGTGCAACTTGCATTTAGGCACCTAAAATACATTTTCTCATGATTAAACAGACATTTCTATGAGGTTCAAGGCTTAACAACATAATCCAACCAACTTTGTGTTTAAAGTCATCAGTTTTACATGCTGTTACAGGCATTAAAATCAACAAAACCACAAGGGTTCCTATATTTTTGCACAGCCAGTTTTTCACATTTTATTTTATTTCATACAACCAAATACTGCTTTTCAAAAAATCTTTGTTTGGAAAACATCCCAGTACTAGCTGTTCCTAGTAAATTAAAGACATACCACTTTTATATTTTTTTTGTGAAAGCAGAGTCAATTATAATGCCGGCTGAGAGGGGTTCCCAAACTTTTTCATATGACTGTATATTGACTTTTAATTGATCAACTGTATTAGCTACGTTGAGTTATTATACACAGAAGATAAAAAACGATCCATTGCATGCACAGATTTAAGGGAACAACAAAAGTCATAGGTAATGAGCAAAGGAAAACCATTGAATATCAGACTGTCATAGTGCTACAAATCTGAGTTGACATGCACACCTGGTATTCCTGGGGAATAAAGTTGTCTATGATGAGCATCTGGAGTCGCAGCTCTCGGCTCAGCTGGCGGATGTTCTCCAGGAGGCCCTCGATCTCTCTGTGATGCTCTTGCTGCAGATCTGCCATCTAACCGACAAAACACAACAACCACAATGGGGTTCAAGCTTTGGTTCCAAAAGTGATTAGTTCCATTTCTATAATAATTCAGTCCCTCTCAGTGTTAGTGTTTTATGCTATGCTTACTTCTGACTTGGCGGCCATTAGCATGGTCCACACTTTCTTCAGCTTTTTGGTTTTTCCTTGAGCCTCCTCCTGCAGGCTGGTGTACTTCTCTTCTATGTCCAGACGTTCTTGCTGTTTAAGGAGGGAGAGGGATCAGTGATTATGCAAAAAAAATAATATCCTGTGGTCGTGACTGCAAATAACATACACAGATAAAGGGTCAAAATGAGTTTAAGACAGTTTTTGGTGCATATCAGAAATTGTATTAAAATCCTGACATAAAACAACTGAAAGTACACAAAGCAAGTTTCCCTTTCGCAATAAAAAAAAAAAAAAAAAAATCCTACCACAATGATTCAACCATTCCAGTGTAAATCACACTAATATTGAGAGTGACACCTTGAGTAAGCCGTGATATCTGATGGTAAATCTCGTAACCCTCAGTCGACACTTTTGGGTTTTCCGACGCCCAACCAAACATGTTTTCCTTTTGTATTTTGGTCAAACTGTTCATTCAGCTGTTACTAAAGATATCTTAGTAAAAAAAACAAATACAGAATTATGCATGGTGGTTATAACGTTAGCTGGATCCTCCTCATTTGACTTTCTGCAGAATGTTTCGGATGCTTTCTGTTGACTTGTTGCCTACCAACTCATCCATGTAGCTTTCGTTTTTCTGTAACTAGACTTACAAGATGTGATTTGGTTGTAAAACTGCAACAAATATAATGTGCACTGAAGCACAATGCAAACGATCTCTACGAAATGACGGATTGTTCACGGCCTAATGTTGTCATTACATATCGCAAATCCCTCACTATGCTAACTGTAAGCTCTCCATACCTCCTTCTCCTCCAGCTCCCTCCGCAGCTGCTCGGCTCTCCTGCGACGTTCCTCCAGTTCACTGTTGGACTCCTGCAGAAGCTTCTCCTGCTCCTCAGCCTTGGCCAGGAGGTCCACCCCACCCACGATCACCTTCTTCTCTAGGGCTGACAATTTATCCAACAGGAGGAGATGCTCCTGCCTAAAAGGTTCAAAGTGAATGACCGTTTTCCACATTACCATACCCACTTACAATTAAAGAAAAATAGTACAAATGAGTTGATTTATTATTTTGAAAATGACATTTCATCAAAAGTATAAATCTCATTTATAAATGAAAGTATAAATGTCATTGACTCACTGGGCTTTCAGAAGATCCTTCTCCCTCTTCTCCAGCTCTGCTCTTGCCTTGTTCCTCTCCTCCTCCTCCATGTCCAGCTTGGCCTCCAGGGCCTTTCTTTCTTCTTCAATCTTTGCCTGCATCTCCACCATCTTGTCTGGGGAAACCTTCTTTCTCCCTTAAGTGAGACACACAAGGTAAACATAGTGTATTTTAATTGACAGTTTGATTTACATGAACTAGGTCCTTGTTAGCGTATAGGTTAGAAAGCTTTAAATGCAGATTAATTCATTTCAAACTGTTTTTTTTTAAAAATCAGCATTAGTATTATTTAATGTGCAGTATTAGTTCATAATTTGTACTACTGACGTTTCAAGGGAATCTCAGTCCCAATAAAGCCGGTGAAATTCAACTGCATAGAATCTGACTCTGCTAATAAACAGTATTAAATATTGTTAGTGTAAACAAGTTTATAGAAAAAATATAAAAGTGCAAGAGTCTGATAATGACATGGTGACTGTGAGGATGGACAACAGTAATACAAAGACAGATTAATGATCACAGTGATTATTCAATACACCTATCGTTATCGAGTGAGAATTAGTGAAATAGCTACTGAAAGAGACGGAGGCAATCTGGATCATTTATGCAAGAAGGGGCACCATTGCTGAAAGACAGTAGGACTTGTGCAGATACACCAACCTCTTTCTTCTTGAATTAAGAGGTGTATAGGCAGCATTTGCACCCGGATGAGGAGAAGAGAGAGAGAGACAGAGACAGAGAGATAAAGAGCAACACATTACAGAGTGATCTGGAAAGTCTTATGACTACTACTGAGTGGAACACAACATGTGGGACAAGGAGAAGAGGAAAAATTAAACAAACAAAAGGAAACCTCTCAATAAAAATTAAAACACCGTATAAAATAATAATATAGTGAGTAGACATGAGGCAAAAAAACTGAAAACTTAACATAATGAAACATGATGCTGGGTGAGTTGCCTCTTTGAACCGGGCAGAGGTGTAAGATGAAACTGACGATATGAAGTTGTCATGCAGAAACAGCTTACGATATCAACACTGTGATCAAGGTTGTGTGTGAAAAAAGAAAGACATCCTTTGTCAACCCTTGAGCACAAGGAACATGAGCAGTCATTTTCATGTAAATCCTAACAATACCGGAGACATGAAATCTTAGTAGTGAGCTAAGTAGTAGTGGAGGGGGTTAGGTTTGTGAGCTGAAAGGAATGGCAGATACACAGGGAAAGTATAAAGCCCCTTTCACACATGCACTGTAATCCATAAATGCTCAGGGAAAATTCACTGGCAATTTGCCTATTAAGGGCCTTAACATCTCATGTGTCAATATAAAAAAAAACTCTTTAAATAACTACTTTTACTTTTTAAGTTAAGTACACCCACATCCAAACAAGTCAACAAGAGAGTCTATCCTGAGTGTGTGCTGCCGCAGCAACAGAAAAGTGTGCTGTAGTCATGTTACTTTAGACAACAATAAAGTCAGTTTCGTCCCTTATGGACCTGTGGCATATGCCACTGCGACATGTGGTATGCCATGCTATGTGCCATGGCATGTACTGCGCCCAAGCGGTTTAATAAAGTGTGAGGATAATTTCATGTTGCAGAATTACTGTATAGCGATACTATTTAACAGTACCACCCAAATGCTCATTGTCAGGTTCAAAGTTGTAATTTGGATTTCTACTAGAAAGTGTTTTTATGGTTTAGTGTCCCAAAAAACATTTATATTTATCTCTGAAAGGTTCTGTCAAAAAGCCCAGTCTGCTTTGATTGGCCAGACCCACGGGGGGTACAGACATCGTTTGTCACTCAAGACAGCCTGTGTAGTATGGGAACTAATACACTCTTCATCCTTTGTATCATCTATTTGCAATCTGACATCCTCCAGCAGTGATTTCTCCATGGTAAGAAGAAAATCTGGATTTGTCACAACAAGCAACCGGCTCAAAATAGAATGTTTCAGTCTAGCTCAGTGTTAACACTAAAACCCTGCTTCACATTTACATTTAAAATCAGCGGATTTAAGGGATGTATGTGGGAAAGGGGCTTCGATTTGTGGGCAGGTGGTTTAGTGGAGCAGAGTGCTGCTCCAACTCACTATTGTGAGGTTTGTCCTCAGTGGGCCGTGGCACTGAGGAGGAGCAGGCAAATTCTGAGCTACTGCTGCTGCTGCTACTGTCTGGAAAAGAAGCAGAGGAAGCACCATTCCCACCAACGCCCACAGTCACTGACAGGTAAAGGTATAAGAATGGAGAGCTGAAAATATACAAATGCTTTAAGTAGGTCTAACATATCAGGCAGCTGTGGGTCCACACATGCAAATTGCAGATACGGCCCCATACTCACAGAAGCTGAGATGAGTTGGTTATTAATGAATCAGAATGACCTAATACTATAGCATTGGAAAGAATAATAAGGACAACTGGAAAATTGAAAGAAACTCCAGTAAAAAACCATATTAGGAAGATGGCATCACAGGAAAATTAATGTCAGCATTGTAATGTGATGACCAAACCACACTTCATGATCTCTACTTAACACTTCCGCTTAAAAACAGGAAACTGATAGAAGGTGAGATTTGAAGGGGAACTCCTAAATGAAAAGTGTCTGGTTTATGGAAGCTTGTTCACAAATAGAAAGGACCCAACTAGTGACTTCAAAGCAAGTTGAACTTGATAATTATGTGGAACTGAATACTGACTCATATTACAATTAACATACTGATAAAAGATTAAACTAGATACAAGAAAAAATGATATGGATGTCTGTCCAACTACTTACCGCAACCACAAATTAAACTACTGAATATAAAAACACTTCCCACAGGCTTATAAAGATCGCATCAACAGATTTACGGTAATTTGCTCTAATCCACTGTTGAATCAGTGTGTGCATAATTGGCAAATCATTACCTCTTCGTCTCCTGCGGCCTTCTCCTGCCTCGCCTCCTTCGTCATCACCTTCATCCATCTCTTCTGATCCACTTCCCTCTGAGCCGGAGATCTCTTCACCTACAATCAAACAAAACAAACACAAAAATTGGTATTTAGAAAAATGTATATTTGTAATCAGACACCTTTATTAATTTTCACCATCTGGCTCATTACCTTCCACCAGTTTCTTCTTTAGCTCCTCAATCTCCTTCTGAAACTGGCGCAGTAGGGCATCCTTAGGATCCTCGTTGATCCTGGCTTTGTTCTTGATGTTTTTAGCCCTATTAGCGTAGCGCAGGGTACTGATGGTCTCATCGTAGTTATAGTCGGCAGGGCCTATATTTGCACACTGGTTGCGTGAAATGTGTCATTTAAAAAGAGAGGTCAAAAACTGTAATGTCGAAGTTCAGTACAGCTAAAATGCTTAAAATGTAAAAATGCCTAGAAAATGGCAATTTGCACATTTTTACTCCTTGAAATAAAGCATTTGATTCTTAGAACATCTAAGTTTAAAGAAATTAGTATTTCCTTAGTACATGCTTCTGATGCTGTTTTGCAACTTTCCCTCTTACCATCATGGTCTTGGAGTTTCCTCCCAGTGAGTCCTGCAGCAGACGGGTTAGCTTAGAGTTCCTATAGGGCACATGTGTGCTCTTGCCGTCCACCAGGGCAGAGATGACGTTACCCAGTGTGGAGAGAGAGAGATTGATCTTTGTGGCCTCCTTTAAACGCTGGCCCGTGGCTCCGGTCTTGCCTTGTCTCTCTGAACCCTGTAAGGGACAGGGTGGCAAATTCAATGGAAGTGGTGGAAATAGACGAAGGAAAATAAGGCATTATAATCTTAGTTACTGTATCATCAAATTTTTTTAGGATGTGGTTTATTTTGACTTAATTTCTGGCCCCAGATACTTACTGCAAGATCAACCAGGTGAAGTTTGCCCATGCGCACAACATGATTTCCATCCACACCCTTTTCACTGCACTCGATGGTGATGGTGAAGATAGCATGAGAACGAGAGCTGTGTTCATTCATGTTTGTGGCACCGACGGACCCTGAACACAACAATTAAACAGACAACACGACTCATATGAGCAAATGCACGCAAATATTATAACATACTTATGAACTCTTCAATATGAGCTTAAATTATATTTCTTTAATTATCTTTGACAAACTTCTATTCCAGGATTTTTTTTACTACTAACATCTCAACAATTTTTGCACACCAGCCCATTGCTTAATAGTTTGCATGTGCTGTATTTCAATTATGTATTTCATATAATGCAAGACAGTAAGAGAGCTTTAGCCTCTTTAACGTTTGTCTAGATTTCCACTGCATGCAAGCAATGCAATTTTTATTTTCTGATACATGTGGGTTTTTTACCACAGATCACACAGATTGTTTATGTGGGCATCTATTTCCTCTTTACTGCTGTTACTGCTTACGGTTTTTGTGACCCATGGTCATAATCCTGTCCATGTCGTCTGCATTGTTCACCACATAACCAGAGAGGTCCTTGATGTACACGCCAACATCTGGTCTTTCTTTCACCTGTGATATAAGGATGAAAAGTTAATAACTTTATCATGGAGAACTGTTGTCAGCATCAAACAGTTAATCCATGCAAATATATTTAGCCATCCTGTTCAAGGCTTTCCGTTTAGAAACATTACTGTTATGCCCTTTATGTCAGCCCTTCAACGAAGGTGTTGTTATTAAATCACTGAACTCCATGTTTTAGTGTGGAGTTTACATATCCTTTTACCTCAAGCCTCTGCAACTGGTCCTTTCCCAACAAGTCCCGCACTTCCTCATTGTAAATCTCCAGGTAGGAAACACGTACCAAAAACCTGTGGAAATTAAAGGTGTATTATAAGTGTGATAAATGCTTAAATATAAAACTGCAAATGGCAAAACAGACATTGTATTGTCTTCGCCCTTTTCTTCTGCTTATATTATTAAAGAAAACTGCCTCACGTAAGCAATATATATAATAATAATTTTTATTTAATTACTTTTTTAAGAATCAGGCTATAATATTTTCTTTAAATGCTATGTCAAAATATTTATTTTCTGAGTATGGAAAAGCTACCTCACTTGAGTATTATTAAAAATGCACAACTTTCTCCACCATAACTTATTATTTACAAGTTGTATTTTTTGGAGAAATCAAACAAACCATTTGAACAGGTGATGATTATACTTGACAGTTGGAAAACAAATCGCTCGCCTTTAATTCGGTAAGCTTTTGCTCGTAAGGAAAAGTATTTTATTTGCTGTTAAGACAAAACTTTTTTTTTTTTTAAATCTTTTTGAAAGGTTGGCGATCTAATACTTTCTTACCTTGTGTCACCCTCTGCCTTGGCAATGTGACCAAAAACGTGAGCAAAGGAGTTGGGGATTATCCCCCTGAGTTCTGGCACAGCTCTCACACCCTCCATGGTGAATGTTTTTCCTGTGCCAGTTTGCCCATATGCAAAAATGGTGCCTGAAACCGACAACAGAGTATTAACTCACCACTTTGGGGCTTAGATGGAACCTGGAACTTAAAGATAAAATATATTACAGTTTTAATATTACAGTGTAAAAATGTAAACCTAAACTGAGGATTAGATACAAGAGGCTATAAAGATATACAAACACTCAAACATGCATTGGGTGTCTTATTTAAACAATGGCGCACATAATTGATCACATTAGGATGCAGATTTTACAGCCATGTTTTAATAAAAAAGTATGTCATGTTAGTTTTACCATTGTATCCCTCTAATACTGAGTCGACAATGGGGCGGGCGGTGAGATTGTAGACATCCAGCTGTTTGCTGTCTTGTCCAAACACGGTGTCAAATGTGAAGGTCTTGGGAGGCTCATGGGGAGTCTCCAGTTTGCTCACTGAAATGGTCCCACGGATCTCATCCACAACGACGGCCTGTTTGTGGCTCATCATCTTCTCTTTCTGGTTGAAGGGACGACATCTCACCACCACCTTCACATTGTCTTGGACCTCCGGTTTCTCAAGCTTAGTGCTCTGAAGGTGAAACGGACAGCAATGAGAAATAGGTATGTCTGACACATAACATGGAACACAGTAACATGGATATAAGGGCATAAGCTGTCAGGCTGTTTACCGCAAAATAACACCAGCTGACTTGTTATAATAATGGCCAAAACGTTTTCAGCTGCTAAGGTTTAGCTAACGTTGCCAGAAACCGTTTGCTGGGTTGCTAGGCAGGCAAACGCTAACAGTGACGGTAACGTTAGCTAATTGACTAGCACATTAGACGGACAAGAGCTAATTTGGGTAAGACATTCCGTCAAAGCCCCTCATTGTTAACACGCCATTCTTATAGGGTTGTGATGAATGGTAAAAACGCAACGTAAGCGTACAGTATATCATTTAATTGAATCGTACAAGAACGGTAACTGGTAAGCTAACCGGTTAGCATCACATCAGTGAGGTCGGAAGAAGGGAGGAACCCCATTTGCAAACAAAACAAAAAAAGCATACAGGCGTGTCGACTTACCGGCATGGTGACAATGCAAAGAGGCAAATATATTATATTTGTTTAATTGCAATTGAGTGTTTGTTAGTCTTTGAGTTTGACCCTTGGTTATCCGAAGAATTTAAATCCCAGCACAGCGTCCATACCATCAGATGCTCACATCCGATAGCTTGTTGTCAAGTCTGGTCTATCAGAATGCGCATGCGCGGCAGACGCTGTTGGTCGGCTGCAGTCTTGGTCCATGGCTGCAGTAAGTGCATCATTTTGTTGATGTTTTTTGGAATAGTGTCATAGTTTTCACCAGAGAGAAACAACAAGTAAATTGTTCAACTGTAATAATCTTTATTAACCACATAAGGGGTTCTCTTCAAAAATGTGTTTCTCATGCATCCTTGCAGAAAAAAAAAACCCTTGCATGAGTATTTTAACATGCTGCAAGAACAGATAGGCCTACTTAAACATTTTGCTATTATTTGTGTATCTTCATTGCAGTTTTAGGACATTTATGAAAGGATTGATCCATTATCGTATCGTTGTTTATTAAGTTAACATAGTTTAAACCTGAAATAAGACACAAAACTACTAATGTTCTGGAAGTATAATTTATTACCACTTAAGCAGTACAGATATTTAACCTCATATAGTTGCTCTAAATATATTTAAATAGTTTTCTTCTGACAAAGGCACTAACCAATGTGTGTAACATGGGTATTAAAGAAGGAACAGTCTTTGGGTGGGTTTTTGTGCAAAATCTTATAATAGTACATGTGTAACAGACATGCACATATGTTGAAGGAAACACAATAAATCTCTGGAGAATTTAAACACACTCTCATAAAACACCTTCTTCGTAGGATTGTCGTTTGGCAGTGTTAGTATCAACCTTCGGACCTCAACACATATCCTGTTGTTCATCAGGTCAGTCAAGTCATATGGCAGTAGTTTGAACACATGGAATATGGAAATATCCACTACTACAGTTGTACACAGTCAGCTGAGCCTGTTGAGGGATTGGAGAACACTGCTGTGGAATAAGCCCGTCTGCCCACTCATCTCCTGAGTCACCAGCACCCTTCCATCAGGTCGAGGTCTGTGGACGAGGACCAACTCTCCTTGAAGCAGACTGATTTCCGAGTCCGTCTGGGCTAAATGTGTTGTGGTAACTCTGTGTCTGGGGGAAGAGGGGAAAAAAGCAAAATATGCCAGAGGTTTTTGTCCAGTGTGCCAATCAATAAAACATTTTCAGGTCTACATTGCCTGTCTGATAATCAATCTGCTCTTTATTTTCAAGGACAAATAAAAAGTTCAACATACCTGCTAGGGCTGAATTGAGCTGATGCGGCCGATAGAGATGACTGTGAAGATAGGGGTTTCTGAGGATTAGAATTGTGATCCGAGATGGTTGTTTCAAGGTTTTTTCTTAGAATGGGAACTTTTCCGTCTTTGAGAATGATCCCTGGTCCGTCTCTTCCCAGGGTGAGCGAGGGGGCCCACACTTCTAATGGAAGAGGGCCAGGGCTGGAGTTGGAGTGGACCTGATTTCCCGACCAGGAGTAGGAGCGAGGTTTTGGAGGAGGGGAGTCTTCATCAGTAAGAAACCGCACAGACTTTGCTGGCTAGGGGAGTAAAACATGTAGTGTAAGGCACATGTTGAAGAATGATCACAGCAGGAATAGTTTAAAGTTATAGTGCATAACTTATATCGCCCCCATGAGGAATTCTGAGTAATAACAACAACACTGTCGGTGCATCTGCATGACGTAAGCCTTCGGTGATCACACATGGATTTTATTACTTCTGCTGTACGTTCGGGTTTGATCTTAGCAGTAGAATCAACAACTGAAACATTTTGTGGGTGATGCTTGAACTCCTCTACCAGTGTCGGGGGGCGACACCAGTTTGTAAACACTACTATACTGAGAAATACAGAGAGAGTTTTGTGTATAGCTGATAGGCCTAATCAACTTTGTTTCAACTCGTTTGGCAATGGCTTGACTATAACCTAAATACATTTATATGAAAAAGTTACACACAATAGCTTAAATAAAGCAAATAAACTACTTTACTTCAAACCGCAAGACATTACCTTGTCTGTATTGTTCCTGTGTAAATCAGGTCTGACTAGAATTGAGTGAGGCCCATTGGAAAGCTGTCTGTCATGCTGAAATGCTGCCTCATGTGAAGAGTATTCCCTGTCCTTATAGACAGCAGAGGGCGCTGTTGGCTCAGTCATCCAGCCCAGTGGTCTGCCAGAGAGGGTGCTTCTGCTGTGCTTCTTCCTCTGCAGGGCAGGCGAGTAGCCGGATGCCTGAACTTGTTCAAAGTGCTGTAAGTTTGATGGGACGTTCATATTGGATGTATAGGAATAATGGTTGGAGCCTGCGAAAAACATTCAAAGGACCGTTTTTGACAACCTGGAAAAATCGCAAAATAAAACAAGCATTTGGAAGGTATGTGTGTTGTCTGAGAAAGACTCACCTCTGTGTGGGTTAAAGATGCGCCTCACAGTGTCCCATCCTTGTGAACCTCCATAGAGGAAGGATTTTCCAGAGCCAGTGGATGACATTGCATGCTGTCCTCCATTGGGCACAGATGGGACCTGTCCTGACGAGTACATCGTTCCATCAGAGTTCACCCTATCAAGAGCAAGGACCACAGCAGGGTTCTTGGCAGGTGTGGGTTTCTTTCCAGATAGTGTGTTGTACTGCGAGGAGGCATTGGCTGCTTTGGTCTCCAGGAGTCTGGCTGAGGTTCTGCAGGGATGCAAAGAAACACTTTAGCAAAAACTGAAGAACCTCCCATATATATCACCTTTTGTACTGTAGTTAACACTTATTTAAACAAAGCACAAGGCTCAGAGTTATATTGCCGTTTCATGACTCATTTAAACATATGCATGATGACATGTCGTCCTGCCCACACATAAAGACTGTCTGATGCAAATGTCATTGGGCTCCCACTTGGTGCAGCCAGGGGTCACAGCCTCTCACCTGAGCACAGGCGAGATGTAGTTGCTGGGCAGAATGCCCACTTTGCCTGTTCTGAGCGATAACCCACGCAGCCATCCTTCTTTGAACTTTCCATACACTCCCACCATCTCTCCTTTCCTCAGCTCCAGCTCCTCGGGCCTCCGTGGTTTGTAGGAGTACAGGACAGCACATCTGAGTCACACAAAGGGTTTTTGTCTATGTTACTTCCCCACTTTTTACAATAAACCCAGATTATGCTGCCTTTTTGGGGTATATGAATGTTTCTTTCTATCTTTTCTATTCAAATTTGATACATATGAGCCAAGATTATCATACCATTAATATGGTGTTTATAACAGTGACTTACACGCTGATGGAGAGCTGCTGTGTGGAGGAGGTTTTGCTGTCTGCAGAGGCAGAGGACATTTGGGGGTTCACGAGGGCCATGGAGATGGTGGGTGGAGCCTCACTGGTCATCTTCTTCTCACTCTGTAGTGGGTTGAATTTAAAATTATCATTATGTATAATAAGAACACCATATCAAAACAAGAGCCTACAGCCATGCCAGCAGTTTTGTCATTCATCGTAATAGGTTTTGAAATCGCCCAGACCCACAAATATTTGAGAATTGAGTTTTGTGACAGCTTGAGATTCAGTGAAAATATTGATTTAAGAGTATATTACAAAATGTTGAGGTTTAATTCTGCTTTTTTACTTTTGATTTGCTGGTTTACATCACTTTATCAAAAGGGCAAGATCTAATTGCAATGTTTTGTTAACATCAGGTCTAAAATCCTTGGCAAAAACAAAGATTATAGTACAACTTTATACTGAACTAGTCATTAAAAAAAGCATACAGGTTTATCAACGACCCCTCATGTCTTCCATGGCTACTGCACAAGCTAATGCTATCAGGAGGGCTGTTAAATTGGCTGTATGTAAGACAAAAGAAGGAAGTTTGATTTTATTCCAGAAGCCATTAGACTTGATAACAGCCCATTAAATACAGCCAGTACAATAATGTTCAGGTTATCTTCTGTATAAACGGACTTAAAACGGAAAAAAGCACATTCCGACATTTTTGTTTAATGTAATACGTGCCTACGTGGTGTTGCAGCCTGGGATTGGGGACATCCATTAACCCTCGTGTTTATCAAATGTCTCTCTTACAACATCATGTTTGTATTTTAGATTTTGTATATGCCTAAAATAATGATCAATGTGTACTTCAGTTTGCAAACCCATTTGCCTCAAATTTCCCCTTGACGAATGAATAAAGTATTCTGAATGGACTGAATGCACAGCAGTGCTTTGAGATAAATGCAAATGACAGCATCACTGTTGTTTCTCAACAACAGTGCTTACATTTAGATATTTAGCTGCTATAGCCTTATGTTTACAATGTTCATCGTCTTATTTTTGCATGGTAGCCTTTTTGTTGGCACAACATACAAAATACAGTAGAGGGAATGTTTTTAGTTTTTGCAGACATTTGGGTATAAACTAAAGTATTGGACCAATTTAAAAATAGACCTGATGAAATAAGTCATAAGCATTTATCCTCTCCTTGGCATCATGAATGTCAGGACTAAAATTCCATGTTAATATATATATATATATATATATATATATATATATATATATATATATATATATATATATATATATATATATATATATATATATATATATATATATATATATATATATATATATATATATATATATATATATTAATAATATTTGTCTAACTCACACTGCTGAAGCCTTGTAGCTTCAGATAAACTTTAGAATACATTTTTTGTCACAGAACGAGGATTGTTCAATTTGTTTCAAAGAGAATCTTTGTATTGTTTTAAGAGACTTGAAAGGATTTAATCTACGATTAATTCTCTTTCTTCTTTTAGTGTCAAATAAGCTAAACTAAACCAAACCAAACCAACATTTCCCCCCATTTTTGTGTTTTGGTGATGGTGATGGACAGTGCTGTGTAGCATGTCTCTCCAAAATGTCTCATAGTTGTTCAACTGGGTTGGGTTGAGATATTGTGACTGCTGAGGAGGCTGTAAAATATGATTTATGTCATTTTCTTACTCATCAAACTATTTAGACAAACCTTGTGTTCCATATGTTTCTCAATTCATATATTCAGGATTTTCCTTTAATTTAAGCTATTTTAAGATCCAAGCTTTTATTTTTAAGGCAGAGAGCTAAGAAACTGTGACTGGATGTCAGCAGAGTGTGAGTCAGGCCTGACACAGCCTGGCAGGGAGTGACCGAGGTGTGTCTCACATTCCCTTAACGACACAGTATGAAGATGAATCCCTAATTACTTTATTAGGCCTACCGAACTACAGAGGACCTTTTGGTGAGATCTTTATGAGAAACTTTTATTCTCCAACCAAACAAGTTTCGCATACATAAATCATTTTGTATTGTTTAGTTAAAGCCACTACGAGTAACATGGCACGTTGGCGTCCCCTTTGGACAAAAGCGGTAGTATTTTTACGACGCCCTCTGTCGCAAAGCTGTTTTCTAGCTCGTGCCAGGCGTGCGAGTGTGAACTGAGAAGGGCGCAATATAGTGCATGTCCGTGTGTTGAAAGTGTGTGGACTCTTTTCGGCTCCGTGAGAGTGGTTTTGACACTGCATCAACTAATGCCAGTCAGTGCTACACACACCTGATTGCAATGAGTTGATGCAGCAGCGTCACCTAACTACTCTCTCTCACGGAGCTGAAAGATTACGTGTCCTCACAGAAAGCGAATGAACGAGAGACGGCAGTTAGCAGAGCCGGCCCGAGGCATAAGCGAACTAAGCGGGCGCTTAGGGCCCCCGACCGCCAGGGGGGCCCCCTCAAAAAAAAAAAAAAAAAAAATTTTTTTTTTTTTAGTTTGTGTGTTTGATATTAACATCATATTATGCAAATGTGAGTTATCATACAAAAAAAGGAATAAAATGTTTTGGTCTAGATAATTAATAGCCTAAAAATCTGTGAGGTAATCCGAAATTATCTGATCATGTCACGGTCACATTCATGCACAGTGTGTATTGAGTTTATTTAAAAACAATTGGAAATGGGGCTGCCCTCAGTTTCCCATGCACTGTGTATGGTCTATAGCCTATTTCAGCCTCGTCTGTGGAAAAAAAGATAGTTGGACAAGAGTTCTTCTGCTTCGTTCCTCTCACTGCATTTAAATGCATTCACTATATTACAGAGAAAAAGAAAAATAACTCCAAGCCCAACCCAGAGGACCCTCCATAATATTTTATTTTATATTTTATAAAATCCATGTGTCCTTCTTCAATAGCTTCTAATTCATCTGACCCAGTGTCTCCAAATTATTTGTTCACACAAAATTTCTCAGATTTAGCCTCTTAATTTTCCTCTCAAAGTGCACCAGATTCATGCATTTCACTTTAAAAAGGTTAAAAAAATCTCCCGGGGGGGCATACCCCCGGACCCCCCTAGGAGGGTCTGAATCTCGGCTGTCTAATATTTTCGCACAGCTGCACAGTGGAGGGACTAGCGGAAAACACTGGGTGTGTGAATAACATTTCACAAAGATCTATAATTTCAGCAGCGCTGACATTGGAGAGGGGCCCCCTAATCATATTTCGCTTAGGGCCCCCTGAAGGCTTGGGCCGGCTCTGGCAGTTAGTATGGATCACGATGAGGTAATATGTTTGTGTTGTTGATGTAAATAATGACTATTTCAGATAATGGTTATCTGATGATGGTGAAACAAAGCAAACTTTGTGTTAGTACAGTGCATTCTCTTTTATTTCTTTGATGGTTCAGCCCCGTTATCAGTCATTATGACGACAAACAACTGTCTCAAACAAGGCTCCCGCTCCCCTTCCCTCACCAGGAGGGATAGGCTTCTCAAATCGCGTTGCTGCTCCACACTGAAATCTGCGACCAATACGGATATGTGACCATAGAGCCTGCACGAGCGAACCGAAAATTGGACTGGGTGTGCGACCAGACCAAAAGCAGTAATAAAAACTATATAAAAACGTCTTTCTTTGCACTGATGGTCTCGTTTGCTGTTAAAGGTAATTTATGATTATCAGAGGAAACATGAGGCTGTTTAAAAGTTATTTAAATGTTACTCGTAGCCGCTTTAAAAGAGAGGTGGAAATAACTTCCCCCGTGCAGTGCCTATTATCTCTGCAGTGATGCCTACAGTGTTGGTGATGCCTACAGAGGCTTGCTGCTATTTACAGCGCTAACCACTTAACTACTGCTTGAAGCATTAACGCTGGTCCGTGTGCCTGGGGTTTCCTCAATATAGCATACTGTATGCATAGATCCTACAGCTGTCCCACCATTAAAGCTGCAATGCATTCACAATGTACCCCAGAGACGCACAAAAGAAGTCATAATTAAGACGCAGCCATTGCTATGAGAACAGTCTCACTTGTCAAAGGCAGCACTCTGAGGCAGAAGTGAAGCAAGATAAAGTTATGGTACAATGTCCTGAAAGCGAGAGTGGATGGAGGAGCTTCGCTGTCATGTATGTTTTTTTTGGTCTGCCTGTCTTTTATGACATTCACAAGACGTTTACACTAAAAACAGCCATGACAGCCTGACACTTACAATGTTGTGTTATGCAACAAGATACACAAACTAATGTTTCCCCCCATGTAATGAATCATTTATTTAGTTGTTTTCAATATTCTATTTTCCTTTTTCTGTTCCGGGGTTGTGTTTTATCAGATTAAAAGAGAGGTAACACAGTGACCCAGCAGTTGCAAAGTCTATATTTACATTGGGAGATTTTGGCTATTTGACTTGCAGTGAAATACGTCTTATTTGGTGTGGTAAACAGTTGACATGCTCCGTCAGCCAGAATGCCTGCAGTGCCAGGAATAAACCAATTGAAAGCTTGTCCAACTTTTGGTGCCTCCCTGCAAGAGAGAATGGTCAACCAGCAAAACCTTAAGACAATTTTTTTTCCAAAGTACTTTAAATTAAATACATAAATGAAACTTTATTGGTAGATAATCACATAAATAAATACGGACAATATATAGTAGGCAATAATCATAGAATTGTGAAATAAGCCAATATTTTCTAAAACTCTTTTCAGTACTATAACATTATGCAATGACATTTTTATTTCATTTTCCAAATCACTGTTTTATTTGCAGTTTAAGTGCAGTCTTTGTTGGTCAATCATGACAAACAGTGTTGATCCAGTAATGTGTTTGTCAGTTTTCTCTGACTAAGCAAACTAGCAAGCCAATTAGTCTCCTCTATCTGTAACAGGAAGATCACCTGCAACAAAGCTCAGTGCTTTGAAAGGAGGAAAATATCGAATAACCTTTAATTATAATGAAAATATTGTATTTGTATTTGTTCCTATGATCATTTATTTAATAATGGCTCATTTATGTATATAAATGTTGCGATAAGTGTTATCTTGTCAGCTGCTAACTATCTTTCAATGTATCGGCCAATAACAAGGAGGTTATTCAGTTATAATTTTAACAATAAATTGCCCTGCATGATTGTAAACATAACAAATGCAATGGCTGTCTACAGAGCTCAGATAGTTCTACATTGCTACCTTTAGCAAAACACTAAAACACCTTCTAATATCTGAAGAAAACAGTTGCGTTTGCATGTTTGTGTCATCATCCTGTCAAAAGCAGTGCACAATATTTCTTGTTTTAAAAACCTTGGCTACTAAAAAATCCCCAAAATCTCAACCCAAATAGATTTGTTGTAAAGATATCTTTGTAAAGCTCAACACTATTAACACTACCTCAACATGTTTGTGACTAAACCAAAGTAAAAACATTTTGGTTTTAGACACACGAGCCATGAGATGAATACAAAGGGTAAATCTTAGTATGACTTAGTACGATGTATGACTGATGTCAAAGAAAGGCCTGCACACCCACACAGCTGATTTCAGTTACTCCGGCTATAATTGGTTCTATTCAGGTTGAAGTTGGGTGGAGCTACAGTAGGTGGGAATTACCCGGCCGTCACCAACAACAACATTAAACTCATTAGTTAGATTTCTGTCCAACTTGCTTCTGACTGTCTGCAGCGTCATGATTTTATCATCAACAATAACCTCATCAGATGTAGACAGCTGCAGTTTACCGTAGTTATTCTCCATAATAATTTCTCATATTTTATACTACGGGTGTTAATCATCTTCACAAAATAAATGTGTAATTGTCCAGTTAGAGCAGAGAAGCTGCATAAAACCATTTTATATATCCAAGATAGTAAAAAATTATTGGTTTATAATTATTGAGAGGCGATACAAAATGTTCATGTGTCGTGAATAAATCAAATCCGTAGAGACTGCTGTCAAGACATGACCTAATTGTGGCTGACATATTAATGGGTGAAACTCATGACTTAACTTTTTTCTCTCCCTGTGCACGTGCGTAGTTGTGAAGATAATTATTCTGGGTTGTGTGAATGAGTCTGAGATGGAAAGAAGTTATTAAATGTTTGACATACTCGTTGCAGAGGGAATAAAGGTTTAATCGGGCAGAAAATGAAATACGAGAAATATTTATGACTATCTTTGATTGTTTGGAATGTATATTTTGGAATAACTTTCCCGCAGGCAAATGTAAAATGTCCATCTTAACTAAAGCTGATAGCAGATGTTTTATCGAGCATTGTCTGAACATGCCCACACAGGCTTGTGGAGGTGCAGTCAGGTAACACCATTTGGTCTGTAAAATGTCAGATAACAGTGAGAGATGACTAATTTTTCAACAGCCCAATGTGACGTCTTCAATTAGCTTGTATTCATGTTTACTGTGAGATGAGAAGAACAAATCATATTTGAGAAATTTGAACAAGAGTCATGTCAGGATTTTAATTTTAAAATATTAATGATGCTTATAACCACCATCATTAATCTGCATTTACTCTATATAATCAACTAACAATCGATACATTCATAACATGTGATCTAATTGTTCTCATGTCAGGCCTTGGAGCAGGGACAGTTGGAAGGGAGTTACTAAATAGCACAAAACTTCTTGTAAGTTTTTTAGATGTTTTCCCAGAAAACGAGGCCAGAGAAGGGACAGATGTATCTATTTTAAACAAAGGCCTACTGTATTTTCCTGACTCAGCTGACCAAGCCATAGATACAAGTTACATTCAAAGCCAGGAGCATAATTCTACTTTTCGGCATAGTTCAGGTCAAGAGCGAAGAAGAAGAGGATTGGACGAGAAGATACAAGACAACAAGATAGACCAATCAATAGACTTTGTCAAGATATGTTAAAAAGCCTTGCTGTCGAAAAGGCTCATTACTTTTTTGACTTTTTTGTCTGTCACTGACTCCTGCACAAGCTGTTCTGTGATCTCACTTCATTAAACAACACCTGAGAACTCTGAAACTTTTTTCCAGTCATCTTTTATTTTTTACCTTCCATACATCCGAACAAAAGAACACGATATATTATAGTTTTAATAGTCATAACTATTGTAGCTCTCTCTCTTCACATGCCTCAGCAAAACATCCCTGGATGTGATCCAACATGCTGGTTTGCTTTGGACCAGACCTTGTAGAATGTCTCACGTGTCATCACCAATCTTGAGTTCTCCAAACTGGCGGCCCATCAAATTCACAATTCAATTCAAAATAATCACGATTTTTTTGGAGCTGTGCATGAGGCTAGCACTTCATCATGCTACAATAGAGATCTACTGCAGCTCTATGTCACCAGTGGGTCTTTAAAGTCTTCTGATAAGGATCAAGGAGACTTTGCTTATGGGACTACAAAGACTCCTTTGGACACACTGTGGACACTCGAAACCTAGCTGTTTATACATGTATATTTCAATAATTATTAGGAATTTCTTTATATGATGTTATAACTCTTCATTTTTATGTTTCTTACCTTGTGTTTTATTGTGTAAAACAAAACTACTTCTAACTTAAGATTTGAATATCAACCTTTAAGGGTTTAAAGGGATAGTTCAGTATTTTTCAAGTGGGGTTGTATGAGGTACTTCGGTATAGTTAATACGTTACCTTAGTCAGATGGCTGTCATCACAGTCCCTATAAGAAGTTTGGGGGAGAATTCGCGGTAGCAGACGTTAGCCTTGTACTGTTGCAGAGGTGACCCCACTTCAAAAATACTGAACTATCCCTTTATAGGTTACAAAAGTTACAGTTATCTTATAATGGCATCAGTGTTTTGGTTGTGTCAGCGAAGTACTATATGATGAATGTTGCATTTGAAGATGTACCAGCTTTTGGCTCATTTCCATCCTACATGCTGCTCTCTTGCATAACAGTGCCAATATTCACACTAACAAACATTATTCACATCCACAGTCGGTGGGAAGCGGCAACTCTCCGTGTAACAGTGGAGCCAGAGGTGAGCACTGATGTGAGGGCTGCTCTAAGAATAGCATCACACGCTGGCTTTGGTCGGTTGGGGAGAGCTCGGCCTCGGCTTTAGGGACACAGAGCCCTCCGCTCCCTTTAGAAAGGGAAGTGCGTCTAGTGCTATAACTGGCCCACTGATGTGAAAGTGAGTGTTACCTGCTAAGTGAAGAGGAAAGGAGTTTGGAGGCAGGGGGAGAAAGGGGCTCTGTTATGTAACCAACTTCACCAGTGACTCATCATCATCATCAGCATGAGAGAGATAAGCACAAGCACTGAGGGACTCTCCAAGCCTCCCACTCTCTAAATCTAGCGTTCACTTTTCTTCCTACGTATTGTGTTTTGCCTTTTTGCAGCTCATACATATTTTCCCTGGTTCTCTTCCCAATGTTACGACCATCATTTTACTGTTACAGTATTTCCTCTCACCTTTTCCTCTTCTTGTCTAATCTCTGTCATTCCCTGCTTCTTTAATCTTTTATTCTCTCTTCCTCTCCCGGTTTGTCCCCTACATGGTGTAGCATTTCCAGGCTCTGACATGTATAATTGTGGGTTAGAGCAGTGAAATCTGAGCCGAATCAAAGGAAATCACTATCTCAGGGGGGCAGGGCACTCTGCAGCAGGTTGTATTATTAATATTATTAACCCCTTACAGAGGCTTTTATGTTGGCACCCTGACACTTGCTGGCTATGACTATGCAGTACTGGTCACAGTATTATACAGTGTAACATGTTTACTAATGTGAATGAATGGCAACGTGTCCAGCTGTTTACATAGTAGAGATGCAGCGATTGCAAATTTGTCAAAAAAAAATCTTATGCGGCAGGTAAACATATAAATCTTGTCATGAAAAAATATTGAACCATCTTCATCACACTAACTTGAGTTATGGCATCCAAGAGTCCCAGGCAATTTATCTTTTTCAAAGTTAGGTAAGCTACTCTTGTATGAATCAGACCAATTAACACGACATTAAGGCAGGGCAAAATGAATACAAAAAAGCTGATTCAACATCGGCTACTGCCATCGCCGGATGTCACCTTATTTGCAAATGGGCCAATATCGTAGAAATAGGGACAACTGTTGATGTGAAATGTATCCACCAACATTAAGGCTTGGGTGATCAGTACTAGATAAATTCATAATCTTTTAGAATTTTCACGGCATGCTCGAAATAAATAACATTTTCTCATGCTGATCATCACCCATCCATTATCCTGCCATGTGATACAGGCTGTGTAATGTAATACGCAGCACGTATCACGTTGGAATGAAGTTGGGTTAGTAATTCATCTTAATAGATTGAGGCTGCACATACATTATATAACCATATATTAATCATCACCATCATAGACGCCAAAGGCAGACCTGAAAGAGCCGCAAGAAACATGACAGTGGTTTTTCAAGAGTCAGTTTCAGTCACACACACACCCACTCTTCTTCTGAGTCATTTAGATGACATGATTTCAAAGGTGAAGTAAAGGTTATCTCAGTTTTTCAGTGTCATTGTGCTGCCCAGAAGTCCACTGAAGTGCTTAAAGCAATAGTGCGTACCTTTTTCTTACAAATTAATGTTGGTTACATCCAAGCCATTGCCAAATGAGTTGAAACAAAGTTGATTAATCAGCTCCACAAGACTCTCTCTGTAATTCTCAGTATGGGAGCGTTTACAAACTGGGCGACACTGATGTGGCCACGAAATGTTTCAGTTGTTATTTCTACTGCCGAGAAAAAACTTGGAATTACAAGCAATCAAATCAAAGACATACCTCATGTATATGCACAGAATGACTCATTGGGACAACAAATGTTACGCACTATAGCTTTATATTGGGACTCAATGTGTTATTCTATTAAATTCTAAAATGCTTTTCAAGAATGAATGACACTACTTCTTATAATTACTTTATATCTGGGCTGGAGAAAGAAAACACACTCTGTTACGACTGCTATTCATCTCTGAAGGGGAACCCCTGGCTTGTGGCCCAGAATTGTTGATTAAAAAAATTCCTTTGAAAAGTTTTCTTTCCTGTCACCTTTAGTCCTCCCTCCTTTCACATCTAGCCCTTTTCCACATCTGTGTTGTCTTAATGGGAGCCCCGCTTACTCATAGTGGGCAACATAAGGATAAAGGCGATGCCTCTCTCGCTCTCTCTCTCTTTCTCATTCATTCCTAAGTTTGCTGTCATAGTTCCCTCCCTGTACTCCTGAGGACAACTTGACCTTAAATCGTGTCTCCACTCCAAATAAAAAACAGCTATTATCTCAGTGGAAAACGGGCGTGTCTGTTGCCAACCACATGTTTTCTCTTAAAACAGATCACGGCACACAAAGCAAAGCCCAACATGGTTGAGCTCAAAGATTATGAGAAAAAAATTACTTTTTCTCGTCAGTATACGTGCACGTGTTAGCAATATTACTGACCTGTGACCGGTGTCGGTGTATAACGTCAGAGTGGCGTCTGATTCGCTGAGAGCTTCCTCTGGATGGGTGAGACAGGCTCCTGGTCACGGGAGGCACAGACAGTCGCTCAGAATGACCCTGGCTGTGTAAGGTGGTGGTGTTGCTCGTCTCTCCTTTGACCGTCTGGTGAAAGCTGATGTTGCTGTGTGTGGGATATATCCGATGTTTGGAGAAGGGCAGAGAAGCATTGATGATGGGCGTCTTTGCCTGGACTTGGGAGACTCCGTGTTGGTGGTGGGTGGTCCTACTGGATACGTCAGTGGCCTTCTCTTTGCCCCCGGCCCCGGTCCGATGGTGAAATTCCGCTGAGTCACTCCCCTTCCTATGATTCTTTCCCTCCAGCAGTTTGGCAGCCACGGAGTTTGGCTGAAATAGACAAAAACAACCTAAAGGATTAATCTAAACACGCAAAACAGTCCATCCTTAGTGGAGAAAAATCCTCTCCAACTCGCTCCCTACCTGATACTAGTGCCTGTGTGCTTCGGCTGTCTAAATACACCCACTTATCACTACTCCACTCAACACTACAACTTGTTGGACAGGCAGGCAGGCAGGCAGACAGGAGCATAAGGACCAGCCAGCCAATAAGCCAGGACAGGTTGACTGGTACTGGCTGAGAGAGACGCAGCACAAATAGGCAGGGAGACAAACAGACGGACAGACATGGCGGGGTTAATGCTTTTACTCCCCCCAGTGATGTGCTCTTATGCTACCGGAGCAGAGAAAGCATTAGCGTGTCTTCACGCCTGGCTGCACCACACCAGGAGAGATGGGCGAGGAGAGGAGAGGAGAGAAAGAGATGGGATGAAAGGAAAGAGTAAAGAGGTGGAGAAAGATGAGGCGGGGCTTCTGGAGACCACACGAGTGGACAGGAGACGAAAGAGGACTAGAAGAGAAAACAGATATTCGTAAATACAGATAAAAAGTGAGAGAAGTAGGGCTGCACAATATAAGGAAAAAAATATGCAATATGCGGTAACATTGTTGAATATTGCGAGGATGATCACTTGTGACAGTTCCTACGAGTAACTTTTAAAGGTGTGGTATACATATCCAGAGAACGTCTGTTCATATTTATACTAACCATGGCAATATTTGAGGCTCAGATCTATTTCTACAACGGTCCGTTTCAATATCAGCGCGGGGGTCCGTGCCCGAGGGTCGATCCCGAGCACCAAGCCACTGCGTTATGATTTACAGAGCCTCTGCTGTGTATAAACACCAGACCTTCTTTCAGCACCAACAAAATATAGATAGCAGATGATCAGTAGATATTTGCAGATTTTTTTCCAAAAACTAAATTAACACTCTTGCTGGTCTTCGTGTTAATCCCAGCTGGCTAATGTGTAATAATCCATAAAATATATTTTCACATCCATGTACTCTATCACCGAATATATTGACAATGCAGAGCATCAATGCATGGAACATGGAATAGGTTGTCATGTATTGCAGTTCAAGCAGCCGTTTCCGATACGCATACCTCTAAATCAACATTTGCGATCAGGATACATTGTCGATATATTGTGCATCCCTGGAGAGAAGTAAACAAGAATTGAATGAGGCACTGCATTTGCCCCACTGTAGGAAGGAATACAATTTTCCCCTCAGCAGGGATGACGTTAATTCCCGGAGGCAGAGAGTGCCGAGGAGAACAAATGAAAGTCAGCTAATCTAAGCTAAGCAAGCTCTGCAAACCTGAGTAAGCCACCGAGTCAGACACTAATGAGCCGCTGCAGACACAGCAGCATGCAGGCCTTCACAGATCAGCTCCATGCACTCAGCACTTTTGCAGAGTGAGGAGTGACATTTACGGATGAGTCAAAAAATTTGAATGGAAAAAAAAACAAGTTATCGGCCGGGCAGCGACCTGGAATTAATGACACCCGACAACATCTAACGGCTCAGTTCATTACAAGAGTTACGCCATCAGAGCAAAAAAAGTGCTAAACTGCAGTCGTCAACCTTGATCGAGCTGAAAAGGCCACGACCCCACACTAAAACAATAAAGAATGAGAACTCACCTCTATAAACTGCAGAGGGCAAATTCCAACTTTCTCTCCAAGCCTGGCTTCGATCCAGTGCTCATCCGCCCGTCTAATGACAGTGAGGATGTCTCCCTGGAAACCAGAATAAGTAACTTAAGACTCACAAGGGGAACTAAGACAACGTGCAGGAATTAAGGTGAGAGAGAGAGAGAGAGAGAGAGAGAGAGAGAGAGAGAGAGAGAGAGAAATTGCTTAAAAAATAAAAAAAGAAAAGAAAAGAGGTAACGGGATGCCAGGAGCTTGTTACAGAATATGGAGGTCGCCCTGGAGACTGGGCACTCAGCTCAAAAACTCTCCGTGCGCTGCCTTCCTCCTGCAGCAAGCATGTGACATCAACTCCCTTTGTGTCTGCAGGCCCCGGTTCTTTCTCTTCAAAAAAAAAACATTTGACCAACTGCATTAAAACGCAGTTAAAAAGCCAAGCGCAAGTGTACTTTAATGGAGAGCACACACACACAAGTGCTGGGGCCCTTATGTAACCGCCTCGGAAATCCTTCAGGGTAAGTAACGGCCACTGCAGCGGAGGTCTAGGGCTTCAAGTCTCTCAAAGAATTAAGAGGAAAGGAACAAAAAGTGATGACCATTAGACAGTAGGACATTGGGAACTTCCTGTGCTTCACATAATCATTGCCTACGACAGCTCACGTCCAAAAAAAAAGCCACGCCGGAGTGATGCTGAACGGGTGATATGATAAGTATGATGCTGTATTTTTGGAACATGGGAGCAGGAAGTCAAGCCTATACTCGAGCACATCAGATATTTGAGAATTTGTCACCACGACTAGCGTCATTATTCCTTGCTGTCATGTTATGCTTCTTTTTTTTTCTTACGTCATTCCAGATCCAGCCATTCCCTTCTGCCCTGCTCCTCACCTTACCCCCGCCCTGTCTTTTAAGGATTAAAAGCTAGTGTAATGCCAGTTAAACTGCATTTTTTAGGGACTGAAACCCACACTATTCATTAGTTATCATTTGGTTCAACACACAGTTTCAGAGTGAGGTTGTGACCCATCTGCCACAGTTAGCAGATTTTGTTCTGCACAGACATACTGTAGATTTGTGATATTCTAATCTAGATATGCAGAATGTTTAGTATGACACATCCTCTTTCCGTTTTAAGATGATATCAAGCTTTACTGTTGCCCTCTTTTTGATGGTTAATTTTTTTTGCGGCAATGTTAAGGGGAAAAAAACAGCACAGGAACGCCCAGAGACACTTCAGCCAGCTCATATTCCTTGTGCCATGTTTTGCTTTTCTTATGTCATTCCACATCCAGCCATTCCCTCCTGCCCTGATCCTAACCTCAGTCCCCGCCCACTTCCCAATCAACCCCTCAGCACTAACGCCGGTTCACTTTCATTCAAAACCTGCCAAGTTTTCTTTGTTTGTTTGTTTTGACTTGCTTTCAGCATTCTGTTTGCCGAACCACAGCATGTTTTGGCCATTTGCCTTGTTTCACCGGACTCCCGATTCCTTCGCCTACGCGCTCTAGATTCTTGTTTGCCTGTTGGACTGATTCACTGGCTTGGACCCTTGCCCGGCCTAAACTGAGCAAACTAGAATTTCTTGCAGCCAACTGCATCCTGTGTCAAGCTTTCAGGTATGCGTCATACTAGCATCCTGGCATAACTTCTTTAAATTATAATTTTTTATATTGATCATATTTAGAGCTGACCAACACAATACTATCCATAAGAAAGTTGCCACAGCACAAAGTGAGGTCTGTGCTTTCCCCAAATGGTCTGACAAGCAGCCAGAAATGAATAATATTATGATGATTACCAGAGAAATCACGCAAAGTTTGAAATTTAGCAACTTTTCTTGGTTTTCAGTTTTGCACTACATATTTTCTGATTTCTGAGACCATCACCTATGACTCTGGGTTGTTGTGTGTGTTTTTTTTTTAACAATTAACTCACTTACAGACTAAAAATTAATCAATAGAATATTCAATGTAGTCCTTAGTTGCACTAAATAATATAGCATTATGGCCTCTGCCCAAGCCAGGATTCCTCCAGGTATTAGAACAGCAGAGGTGGTTAGCCACACAGATCCTAATGCATCTCATCTTGGTTAGAAGATGCTGGCCCGCCCGACACTCACTTACAGTATGATTAAGTTGGACCTTGGCTCCTTCGAGTAATAATTTCCTTTGTGCATTAAAGTGTGAAGGGGCGCTATGTTAGAGCGCACCCCCCTTGAGGCTCAGGCCTCGTCACATCAGACCCAGATCCAGGTCGTTCTCTGCATGTCATCCCCCTCTCTGCCCCATTTCATCTCTGTCTCTCCAAAACTGTCTAATAAAGCATAAATCATCAAAGAAATAATCTTTAAATATAGTGAGTATCTAAAAAGATTAAGTTTACATATAGAAGACAATGCCAGTAAGATTTTCCTCTTCTGTGTTAAGTAGTTTGAGAGTCTAACCTTAAGGAAGCTGAGACAATATTTACTGTCTTCTAGATTCTTCTCATCTGGGTTGAAGTCGTAGAGGGCCCTGCACAGAGCCTGAGGTTGGGACTGCTGGAGAAGCTTCAGTAGAGGCACCTGGCCGATGGCTTGCAGTGTGCTGGCAGTGACAGACCCACTACCGCTACCGTCAGCAGTGTGTCCGTGTTGCCAGGTCTCATCCACTTTGGGTTCCAGGCCAATACCATTCCCAGGTGTGAGGACCAGATCCCCAAACGAATCACCTCTGTGGCTACGCATCGGAGCTCTGACAGCAAGCTAAAAGGACAGATAAAATTCACATATTATACACTGACATATATATATTATATACTGCATTTATGAATTTTATGTGATGATGTATATTTCTGAAGATTGAAAACTCAAAGTGTTTTAAAGAACTGCCGGCGTTAAAGCTCGCTAGGCTGCCCTGTCTTTTAAGGATTCAAATATTGTTTTCCCAGTTAAACTGCATTTTCTGGGAGTAAAACACACACAATTAATTTGTTCTTTATATTGTAGACATCTGATACATTTTCAAGGTCCGTATTTTCAACATGATACGTGACAGACAGAGTGTTTCATTTGGTCCAAAACACAGTTAGTTTCAGAGTGGGTGGGGGGGACAAACGTCTGCAAGCTCTCAGCAGATTTTTTTTCTATACAGACATAGATGTGTGATGTTCTTATCTAGATATGCAGATTATTTGACACATCCCTTTTCCCTTTTAAGATGATATCAAGGTTACTTTAAACTTCTTTTTAATCGTGGTGGTGTTGAGGAAAAACACAGCACAAGAATGCCCAGAGACACTGAATTACTTTTCTCTAAATAGCAATAAAAGATCATCCTTTATACATTTCATGACTAAATGATTAAAATAGTAATTTTTTTAAAGAATTCAAATCTATCTGCCAAGAATAAGTCTTGTAAACCGTTCAAATCATTCTACCAGCTAACATTTTATCAGGTTCCTCCTTGAAAATGTATCTGAATACCACTACATTGAAGCATTTTAGACGAACATGTCTAAAAAATTAACCATTGTGATACCTGGCTTTAGTGAAAAGGAATTGGAAGTAATTGCGATATACAGCATTTTTAAAGTATATATCATTTTGAACAGGAGCTTTCAGAAGTACATGTTTAGGCCGAAAGGATTATCACAGACATTGTGAAACTTGGCAGAGCTGTTTGAACTCTGGCTGAACTTGAGCTATAGATTGAAATGTGAGCTCTAACCAGTAGATGTTCTGAACAGTTTACATGCAGGACTGTTGAGGAGGCAGGTCTCTGTGCGCTACTCATCACCTCAGGGAATAGAAAACCTCGGCATGAGATGAAGACTGCATAATGATATACTGAGTGTGAAGGCCCTTTATGATCCTCAGATCTGTGTTAGAATTGAATTCGGCGACCGATGTTGTTACAGACAAATAATTCATTTTTGTAACATTCAGAACCGCCCAGTCCTCTGCATTTTACTGTTACCCCTTAACACCCTGAAAACTAAATGAGTAAATGACCATTAAAACATTTTGAAAACACACATTTCACTAAAATCATCTCTACGGTTAAAGTCTAATTTTACCACTATCCATGTAGACTTTATACAGGCTCTTTATGAGATGTTGTCGATGAATATACACACATGTAAAACTTTAATACTGAATAAATAAACTTAGTTTAGTTTAGTTTCAGTTTATTTCGATCAAAACATATTCACAACATTACTTACATAAGTTAAAAAAATAAAATAATAAAAAACACACAAAATAACACAAAGTTGTCATCGTAATTTATATATTAATTTCTTATAAATAGTATTGATCGAAAAGGTGTAGGCTGAAGCCTTAGCTTATTGCGCCTACCCTTTTTACATTATGTTTATTTATTCATTTTTCGTTGGTCCCTCAGGATCTTATTTAATTATTATATATATATATATATATATATATATATATATATATATATATATATATATATATATATATATATATAAATATATATATATTTGTTTTAATAATTTGTTTGATAGTTATTGTAAATATTATTGCTATAATTACGTAACTGTATCACTCCAACACGATTCTGCGAGTCCCTTATGTAATAAATGTAGCAATTTGATTTAACTTGGTCATTTGTTTAGTCCTGCCTTTACTTATTAAACATTTGATTGAAACTTTGAAAAGTAAAACTCCATTCCTCCCACTCTGTCATTATCATCAAATGTCAGATGTTTCTGACTCACTCCTGTTTCTGATTAGTTTATCAAACCTACGCATATTGCCCTGTATAGTAGGTGTTTATATAATGTAATAATACAACTCTCCCCACTCAGGTTGTGTTTGAGTACAGGGAGAGAAAAGTACTTGGGTTTGATATGTTCTCTATGAAGTGAGAGGAAAGTTATTATGCGTCTTAAATGTATCTGTAGACACTTTTACCGCAAGTATCAAAAGCTACATCCAGTCATAAATAGCATGTCTGCTTATTAATCTGTCATCCCTGAACATACAATGGGCCAGTAATGACAAGCTTCGGTGACTAATGGTGCCCGTTAAAGTATTTGAAAAATTCCACCAGAGTTTGGTGAACACTCAGTAGTAAGGAAGTTATTCAATAAGTCAGAGATAAGGCACAACGGCCCTATTCATAAAGTGCAAATGAATAAATCAATGTGACCATAAAGCCAGAAGGAAATAAAGACCATGAGGCAATATCAACGATTTCAGAGATTTCCCCCACAATGTGTACATCAAAATAACTCTCCCTTTGGTAGCCGAGTGTGGCTGCTGTGAACGCAACATAATAGCATCGTTGCAGGTTGGATTCCAGCCGGCAGCCTTTGATGCATGTCACTCCCCCTCTCTCTCCCATGTTGCCTGTCTACCTCAACAGCTTTAAAGGCGGAGTCAGTGATTCTGTAGAATGTTTGTTGTCAAAACACTTTTTTCTTTTTATCAGTGAATCTCAGGTAGCGCATTCTGAGGAGATATTCTCTAATTTTGCGTTCTCCAAAATCGCTGACTCCATCTTTAAAAAAGTAACTCTCCCTGTATTGTGTCAACAATGTTACAGATAAATGTTTTGGGAATGCCCAAATCTTTACAACTTTTGGTGTCTTGTATTTCAATGGTATTCTAATGTTTTAAATGTGTCTTTAACTCCTGATCCGGAAACCGCCCTGTTCGGACATTCCACAGCCCTGGAAAAATTGAACCACAATGCACGCATAATCATGGTGTATGGCATGGTTATTGCCAAAAGATGTATCCTGAGGCTGTGGAAGTCCGACTTGGCCCCCCTAATTCGAAACCTGGCTGAGGGAAATGGTGGGCATTCTACATGTGGAAAGGCTACGACATGAGCTGTCAGGTCACCCCCATAAATTCCCCACTATATGGGGCCCAGTGCTGCGGCACTTAGGGAACCAAAAGGTGTGAGGTTTGCCCCAGTTTTGTTTTTGTTTTAGCTTTGTTTTGTTTCTTGTGTACTTATAGCTTAATTTCTTAATCATTTTGTCTTAGTTATTTATTTCACTTAGAGGGGGTTGGGTGTTGTGTATGTATTATATGCGTTTACTTATTCTGTTTGCTTTTTTTGTCCATATGTAAAAAAAAAAACATATAACCACTAAAATAAAAGTAAAAAAAACTAAAAACAATGTTACAGATAAATAAGGAGAATTTTTTTCATAACAATATTTGCAATATTATTTTTGCATTATGCTATAATGTACTTTGATTGGTCAGGTGTTTTATCCTCACAATGTATTATATGATATTTCAATGATATTATATGTAACATATGCATTCAAAATCGAAGTATGTCAGGCTTTGGAAAACCGTCAGCATTTGTGCAATGTTTGAATAAACCCATTCACAACACTGGTATTTTAGCAACCACTGACAAAATAGTTCTAGGTTCCTCCTCATAAAGCAGATGTTTAGGCCAGGGTTGAGCACTGACCTCATTGTGCCCTTGCCTCTCTCTGTGTAGACTGTGCTGCTGCTGCTGACCCTCCCTGCCTGTCAAGCTGCCCCTGGTCAAGGGCAGGGAGTGACGGGCTGTCTGTCTGTCCGTGCTGGGCCCTGGTGGTGATACCTGGAGCCCCTCCAAGAGACGCACTAGCAGGAGGTTTGGGGGAAGCTCCTCCACCTTCCTAGCCTGCACAGGGGATTGACACTCGGGACAGAGCAGCTGAGAGCTTGCAGCAGCCTCCTGCCTCTGCAAACAGGCCACACAGAAAGTATGCTGGCAGGGCAGGACCTTGGCCGACCCATCCAACGGCCTGGAACACAGAGGACACTCCAGCAAGGCTATTAGAGCCAGCTCCTCCATTTTAAAAGGCCCACCACCACCACCTCCCTTTGGGACTAGGCCTTGTTCTGGTACACCCGGGAGACTGTAATCCACCATACTGGGAGAGAGAAGAATGAAAAGGCTAATTCAATGACTGAAGCTATTGTCAGAAAACAATGAAAAGAGTAACAACATTACTGGCCAAAGTCCTTCTCTCTTCTCACAACACCAATACAAATGTTGCAATGCTAACGTAACATTTTTGATAAGGTGGAATAACAGAGATAAGACACTTTGTAGTGAGCATTTATACGCTGCTTGTTACAGGTGTCATGTCGGCTCACCTGGCTAAACAGGTATGACAGCAACAGGAAAGGCCGACGAAATAACACCGCGTATGTCTCAAAAACACACAGCAGACAAGCAGTAAGTACTTACACACGTATCGGCCGACTGCTGGAGTAATATTCCTTCTAGAACTCCGGCCGGTTATCGCTTAACTTTGTCGCCACTGCTGCCGTGACGCAGTGCGCTGAGATCCAGTAGCCTACCACGCACACACAGGCGCGCGAGCTTTTACATCGGCGTCACAGAGCAGCTCGTGCCAAAACGTTTACGGAGACATTACATCCACCTGTAGAAAAAATAGAGACTCCTGAGAAGCCTGTGACAATGTCTCAGCCACAACCCGGCTAATTCATCAGGAACTGTGTCGGATTTCAGATTCATGTCCGACCCAGTTTAACCCTTAAAGGTTGAACAGCTCTCACATTTACATAATCATTTATTTTAATGACAGGGTTATCTGGTAATGTGATAAACATTAAACAGGTAAGTTAAATTATTTTAAAAATGTTGACAAGTTTAACAAAAATTGTTTAGTTATAGCTTAACTAGTTTTAAAATAAGTTTTAATTAAAAAAAACATCAAATTGCTGTTTAAAAGGAATTGAATAGCTGGATTGTTAAATTGTTGCCACATAATTCAGTCTGATAATAATTGTATATGTATATCTCCTTATTTCCGTGTTTCTTCTGCGAGAAGCCCCACTGTAATTGAATAAAATGTGTGTGGGGGGAAAAAGCAAAAAATAAAAGCAGAGAGCAGTGCAGTTGCAGCACTGTCATGTGACGTGATCTCCCTCTGCTGGTGCGTTCAATGACCAGCTCTGCAGCGTCACCTGCAAGTGTCAGCAGAGTCCACATCAGTCCTGTGCTGGACACACCTGGGGGGAAATAAAAATCGAATTAACCTGACAGTCCATTCCAGCAAATATCGAACATGTGTGAGAATATATATAAGCCTTTGCTGGTCACAAAGAAACACTCACAGTTAGCCTCCTGCTGGACATAATGGGGCCACACAAGTCATAATTACTGATTTTTATTTATTTTCTATACTGTAATTGTTTGGATTTCATTTTCCACTGTCCAAACTGTCAAACTCCCTTTTCTGGCATCCCAAGACTAAATAATATATCCATGTTGGCTGCTTAGTGAAAGTTCAGGAAATGTGTTTGAATTTTTTAAAACAAGCATAAATGTTTCATCTCGTTCATTCCCGTCAGCAGGACTCGGGGAATTCTAGAAATGTGCATGTGGCTTTTATGGAGAGAGTGGGAGTACCAGCAAAAAGAGATAGGGAGGCAGAGAGAGAGACAGAAGGAAAGATTAGCCATGATTTATTTACATGTCCATATCAAAGTGGAGGCCCCATCCTGTCTCTCAATCCTCTCCCAGTTGAGTGGCACTGATGGCAGAGCAAAGGAGAGTCTAAACAGGACTTTGATTTTACCTTGTGTCTGGATAATGTATTTATCTTTTTCTTTTCTGGATTGAAACTGAACTTCTTGATGAGTGTAAGTGCTCCAATCTGCCAGTGATGGATCTTCTGTCATCCATCAAAGACACCAAGGAGGAGGGAGAGAGCTGAGCTGTTTTGCTGCTAGGAGGAAGCCAGCTCATAAGTGCTTATCAGCTGCTTACAGGCCCGACGGTCAGTCTGGCCTCCAGCGAGGAGCCCCGGATGTTGTGGAATATGGGACCATCCATGTATGATTCTTCTGATATATGGACTGATGGAGAGGGGAAGGCTCTCCCCGGGGATGGCTCCGAGCCCGCCGTGCTGTCTCTCAGAATATCAGGGCTTGTCACAAATTGCTGTATAAGGAGGGAGACTACTTGCCCAGCTTTCATGTTTTATTTAAAATGCTGTCGTACTCGGAGAGTGCTGCTAACTCATTGAATGTGATCTGCCTCAGCATTGCCTTTCCCTCCTCTTTCCGGCTTGTTTGTGTGTGGTTGTGTGTGTGTGTGTGTGTGTGTGTGTGCGCTGATGTGCTTCGCAGTGGGTGATGAGGATGTGTTTAATTTGAACAAGGTGTCAGTCAAAATGCATAATCCTTCTGCAGCCGTTCGACGAGGATTTAACAGGGGAATCGAACAGCACTTTAGGTGCATCACAGCCTGGTAATTAACTTCTCCCTTTCAAAGGGAACTAATCCTCCGCCCAGAACTTGGTGGATGTCATACAGTTTGCAGCGGTTCCCAGGTGCCGATGAGGTGACTAACCTTTCTCCTTTCTCTTTCTTTACTGAATGATGCATTGACTGATGAGCTCCAGACGGCTTTTCTCTCACAAGGCAAACATTGCGAGGCGGGGCGGCAGTCTAATGTTTGGAGGGAAAACACAGTGATCCAGTCAAGCTTGTTCAACCGGAACATCTGCATATATTATTTTTCGGACAACCGTATACAAGCTTGTGTGTTTATGCAGACACCTCACCTCTTTATGCGGACGACGATGAGTTGTCCTCTCCCCATTGTCTGCCAGACAAAGTCCAACCGTCTATAGAGCGATATGTTAATGGCCCGCAGTGTGTTGTCACATTCGGGTCAACTGACTCAGCCTTGACATGCCTGAGAGCCTGGGAATGTAATCTGGGACAGAGAATGTTTGCAGTGCTACAGCCGCCAGCCCCTCCACCACCAGATGCTTACATTAACATCCAGCCATGAAGCAACTTTGTGCTTCTTCCACCCACAGTTCAGTGTGTTCTTGCCTGGTCCTCCTCTGCCAGCAGATTGAATCCTATAAATATTTCATATTTGATAAATAAATGAAACAACCTCTTTTCTTACTTCTGCACACTGGGTTGCTCCCTTACCTACGTAGGCAGGAGCTTATTATGGCATCTCTGACATCGTTTCATTCCAATGTCTAAATGAAGTTTGGCTCAGGGACATTTTCATTAAATATTTTAAAGATTTATCTGACGCATCCATTCTGCTGGTAACAACGTTTGTTCTTTTTCTCATAGTAGATGCTCTAGATCAGCCTGGAGCAGTTATTGAGGTTGATTTTAAGATTTCCTAAAACATCTCCCAAATTGAATATTTTAAAACCAAAACAGTGTCTCCCTGTGTTTCCTAGGTAAAGAATAAATACAGCGGGCCTATTCTCTTTTCCCAACAGCCTTAACTTCTTTCAAAAAGACAGTATAGAATGAGATCTTAACCTGTCATGCTATTATTGACCTCCTTTGACTGCTCCTGGATCCCACCATACATTAGTCTCCAGGGACCTATAGGCTATTTACAGCTGCCTTGCTTGTTCGACTGCAGGCGGTGGGTGTGCATCAGCAGAACTCTGGGTCATTGCAGCTTCACGGTGGCTACACCTCGCCTTGTCGTTTGTGTCTCAACTTAACTAATGATAACCTCAGGCTGATGGGTGGGGTGTGGCTGAAACACCTGAGCCAGAGATAAAGTGTAAGCTTTCCTGTTCCGTGGATTTTTTTTCTGTGGGAACTGCACACCTGAAGTCTTCTGGTGTGCAAATGCTCCAGCAGCTGTTTGAGTAGAAGATGTGCATGTGGTAAACTAAAAATAGGGCGCACACACCTCTGAGCCAGCTGCCTCTTCATTGCTATTGAGGCTTTACGTCTCCTCTCTCTCTATCGGTCCTTTTACCCCTAGGGGCGGATTTAGTCATTTTGGGGCCTAAGGCATATGCAGACATTGGGGACCCCCCCCCCCCCCAACCCTGTCAATCTATAGAGACCTATGTGTAACTTATTGTCTTTTGTGTTTTCCTCACACTTCCTCCCCTATTCAGCACTGCTAGTTTCTCTTAGGGGCACTTTACACGACAACACGAAACGGTGCAAACGCGGAAAAATTCCAGCGGATGCACTATATCATTTACATGAAAACAGCAAACGCACGCATGAAACCGCAAGTTTTTGAGATCACCTCCCAGGGAGGATTTTTTGGAAAACACAACGGTTTTGGTTTCTTGTAAACACCGAAACCATTTTCCCTGGTAACGCTGACGTCACGGCTCCAACCTCACACATGCGTAGTCTATAACATTTGCTGTCAAAATACCCACAAGCGAGTTATAAAGTTAGAAGACAACATGAACGGTGTCTCCACGGCACCATCACTGTGATCAGCGGAGAGTGTCGTGCAGGGCTAAAATATAGGCTAACACTCGCCAATTTAGTCCAAGCGATTACCGCAGTAAGTTATTGAGACCACCCACCCGCCACTTTGGCTGGGGAAAGATTTGTGCTCTGCCTGTTTTTCGAGCAAAATAAACGTGTGTCACTTCTATATGCCAGGTACACGGCTCTCTCTACATTAAAAAACACTAGCAGCGCGCAGTGGTTAAGTTAGGCTACTGTTCAACAAAAGGAGCATTAAGGCTACGGCTTCACAGTAAAAGCATTTCACTGGCTAAACATTAATAGCATTTCACTGGACAAACGTGAGTTGACTTTTATTTTGAAGTACGCCTAAGAGGAAAATAGCCGCTCACGAAGCCGCTTCACTATCAGCATGTCTTCTGTTTTCACGAGTTCAGTGTGGTGAAATAAGAGGACAGAAAGCTTGTCATTTACAATACTTGTAACCCCAAGCTTACACCAACCGCTTTATGAACGTTAGTGGCATTAATTTTTGGTTACAGTAAAGTTTTATGCATCAAATTGTACCGGAAGAGCTATCTACTAGGCTAAGTGTCACCGCTGACTATTGGCTTGCATGCTTACAACAGCGATTTCGTCCCGTTTCCTCTGAAAACATGTGTACGAGTTAGTTAGAATGACATAATAAGCAGCGAAAAGTAAATAAATACCTGAATAATAAAAAATAATAGATTATAAGACATTTCACGGGGCCCTTGGTAACATGGGGCCCAAGGCAATTGGCTCATTTGCCTAATGAGGACTCCCCCCTCGCTCCCTTTTCCTCTCTCTCTCTCTCTCTCTCTCTCTCTCTCTCTCTCTCTCTCTCTCTGCTTAGGCCTTGTGTGTCTGTCCAGGCCTGTGCCGGCATGAAAGAGCTGAAACGGGACACCGCTTCCCCCTTTGCCGTGGCCCATTATCCAACCTGGTGAGAAACTAGAACACTGTTTATGGCACAGCACTGACAGAATGTGCCTTGGATGAAATTATTTGAGAAGCTCACAGAAGGTTAAATCCATCATCCCAAAAAAAGGGAAGATCTGGTGGTTAAAAGGGATATTAATATAGAAAGAAAATGTGTGTTTGAGAAGGATCCCAGAAAAATTACAAACCTTTGTGTCTTCCAAGGTTGGCTGGACATCAAGTGTGCTTTGGTGCAGTTGGAGCTACAGTATATCTTTGTTCTCTTTTCCTACTGAATAATATATAAATACAAACATTTCCGTCTCAACAAATAAACTTCTTCTAATCCGACATCAGACAATGGTCGTTTTGGCATTTTGCATAGACAGTATAATGTTTCTGCACAACAGTGTAAAATAACAATGCTGCTGGAGATACTCCAAAACCAAAATGAGTTACTGTGAAGTGATCCAACTAGTTTTGCCTGTGTAGCTAATGCCGGAGCTTTTTCCTCTTGCTGTCCAAAAGCTATTAAAGGGGTAGTTCAGGATTTTGGACATAGGGCCTTATTCCCAAGTTAGCCTTGGTGTTCTTTATCATTGGAGACAGTTTTCAACACATTTAATT